>NC_039263.1:1793500-1925275 GCF_003368295.1 Carassius auratus
CATCACAGGACACAGAGCCGGTCTGAACATGCACTCGCCTTCAGTTTGATCATTTATTGTTTGGGAGATAAAAGCATAATCCTGGAGCTGTGTGAATGCATGAAAGGAACACATGTGATGAACATCTCACGATGATTAATAACTAACGTTCATTCTTTTAGATCAGAGCTTCTCAGGCTTTATTTCTCCAAAACTATTTACTGTCAAAAACGACAAAGCTGCTCATTTTTATTTACGGAAACTAGGCAATAATAAATTAACAAAATATCACTTAAGATCATTTAATTTCATAATTATTCTATTCGTATTATTTATACCAGTATTATTTTAGTATCATTTACATTTTATTATAGTCAGTATATGAAACTAGGTCGGCTCTGATCACCTGATCCGAGGTTTACCTGCACTTCCTGTGACTGGAGCCGGAGGTCGCAGGGTGGTGTGATGGGCCGCGGCCGGGTGGAGATCCAGTAGGTCAGCACAGCGGTCAGGGCACCCAGACCCAGCAGAGCCGAGGTGGGCAGAGAGCGCAGGAACTGACCCAGATCATCCAGCTCAGGAAGCTGAAGACCCAGCAGCAGATCCCGAGACTGCATCTTCTCCATAAGCGTGGAGCTGAGCTCTGACACACACACACACACACACACACACACACACATGCATGATCATGAGTAAGGATACATCTGAAAGCATAAAGTCACAGTTTGTCTGAACATCAACACAAACAGACAGCAGCGCTCACTTCTGATGGATTACACATTAACATCCAGTCTACTGTCTGACCCAGACGCCCTGAACACACACACACACACACACACACACTCACAGACACACAGACACTCACTCACACACACACACACACACACACACACACAGACACACACACACACAGACACACACTCACACACACACACACACACACACACACACACACACACACACGCGCACACACACACATGCACACACACACATTGAAGTCGTTTGACTCGTAACCCTAAGGTTGTGGGTTCGAATCTGGGGCCAGCAATACCACGACTGAGGAGCCCTTGAGCAAGGCATCGGACCCCAAACCACTCCCCGAGCACCGCAGCATAAATGATGAACCCTGCTCCGGGTGTGTGTTCACAGTGTGTGTGTTCACAGTGTGTGTGTGTGTGTGTGTGTGTGTGTGTGTTCACAGTGTGTGTGTGTTCACTGCTGTGTGTGTGCACTTTGGATGGCAGAGCACGAATTCTGAGTATGGGTCACCATACTTGGGTGACTGTCACTTCACTTCACTACTCACTGACACCAACGCACACACACACACACACAGACACACACACACACACACACACACATACACACAAGCACACACGCACTCAATGTTCATATGTCAAAAAGAATATGTTTGTTAGCTGGCCGATCTAACCCACAATAATAGCATTCATACAATAGAGCTTTGTTGTTGTTTTGAACGTTTTCTCATTTGGAAAGGGTTAGCAGTTATTCTTCCAGTGTGATTTAGCATTAAACTGAAGTATGAAGAAGAGCTGCACACATCCAGTCCCTGATGAATAAACCAGCATATTCTGGTTGTGTGTGTCGTGAAGCAGGGCAGCTGGTTTGAGCAGAGGACATGCCGAAGCTGACCGTCTCTCGTCTTACGTGGCATCGATCCAGACACACACTGAACACACACTTTAATCTGCAGACCCTTCACTGGCAGACCATGACATCATTTCAATCTCAAGATGATGAACTCATGCAAAACCATGAAGAAGACACTCAAACCCAAACACAGCAGCTGCGCTGATCTGTGTCTGCTGATCCTGAGCAGTGTGTGTGTGTGTGTGTGTGGTGAAGACGCCTGTACAGCTGAACACTGATAGAATCCGTCTGAGCTCAAGTGATTCTGTGCTTCATCTCTGGACTTGTTTGGTAAACACTTCCAAAACCGTCTAACATTCATCAACATGTGTTCGATTTCTAGTTGTCCTCTCTGTGACCCGCGAGTCCACAATCTCTGATTTAAATTCTATAACAAATCTCAGTTAGATTAACCCAGCACACGCAGATATGGCACAAACCCTGCTGTAAGTGTGTGTAGTGTGTGTAAGGATCAGAGGAACTCACCAGCGTGGAGCAGCAGCGGCGTCTGACTCTCTCACACACAACAGTCCACTCTAAAGTCCACTCGATCAGCTCAGCTCTGTTTGATTTGATCAATCACTCGCACACAAATCACTTCAGTGCTTATTCAGAGATCTGCGGGATTTCAAACTTCAACCGGGATCTTTTCTTTGATGAATGAAGTGACTTCGAGTATCGAGGAGGCCGTGATGTTTTTAATCAGTGAATGAAGCAGCAAGCTGTGTTCTGAAGCCACTCATATACTCACAAGCATTTATTACCATCTAAAATATACTTTCATGGCATTCCTGCTGAAGCTTGTTTGGTGTGTATTTAAATATATATGGGCACATTTGTAGTGATAAAGCTGCAATTTAAAAAAACGAAAAACATTTTAATATCAAAGTTATAATCAACTACTTTACATGTGCTTTAGTATTCATGTCAATATAAGTGTACTTCAAAGCACAGCAAAAGTTTACTGAAACAATGATCTGAAATGCAATTTAAAGTAAAACTTTTAATTGTACATTATTATAAAGTGCTTATTTTCAAGTGTACTTCAGTGTTTAGAAACAGTCTTGGACGTCATTTAAATGGCCTTTGATTTCATTAATGTTCTGTCATGATTTAAGAATCTACCGTGAGGTTTACACTAAGTGCACGTTCAGTAAAGTTAAGCACACTTGTTTTTCTCAAGGTTCTGCACTTTTGCTCAGTTCATACAAATACTGGATACAGCAACACATCTGTGATTACACTCAACTATTTTACTTCTTGAAGCATATTTATCATCTGTCCTGCTTTATTCATCATCACTGTTACTCATCTGTTAAGGAATCTCAGGAGACCGTCTTCATCTTAAAAAGCCGTCTCCATATTAAATGATGCTAATGCGCTTCAGAGGGAAAGAGACTGATGCAGACCAGACATTCACTCTTTCTCTCATTAAACTCCTCCCTGCTGCTCATTGATAGTAAGCTAGTTGTTGTAGTGTTATGTTTGGGTGTAGGGTTGGGTTAAGGGATATTACAGTATGGTAGTGCTTTATAAGTATTAATAAACATCTAATATGCTAGAACATGCATGCTAACAAGCAGCTATATAATAGTGAGAATCGGTCCCTAATCTAATGTGTTACCATTAATTATGGTTTATCAGTAATACATATGGCTCCTCTGGTTGCTTCTGGCAACACGACTGCTGATGTTTTGCTGATGTAGGAGAGGTGGAGGTGTAGCTGCTCTATTTAAAGATGTCTATCAATGCAAGAAAGGGTCATTTGCTCAGTACTTGTCTTTTGAATATCTAGGGATTGTGCTGAAAGGTGCTCCACGCATTCTGTTTATTATTATTTACAGGCCTCCAAAATACTCTCCAGCCTTTGTTGAAGAGGTCACAGAAATGTCATCAATAATTTCCTCAGAGTTTGACTGTTTTGCTATTGCAGGGGATTTTAATATTCACATAGATAATGCAGAAAACAAAACTACAAAAGAAATGATAACGGTTCTAAACACTTTTGACCTGATTCAGCATGTGCATGGACCCACACACAAAGGTGGACACACTCTGGATCTAATCATCAGTAGGGGTCTAAACATTTCATCCATTGTTATTAAGGACATAGCACTATCTGATCACTTCTGTATTTTCTTTGATATATTGATCTCTGCTACCACTGAATCTAGATCTGTCTCTGTCAGAAGGAGATGCATAAACGAGAACACAAGTGTACTATTTATGGAGGCTATATCTTTAACACCAAGCATTTCTGCAGACTCTGTTGATATTCTCCTTGATTCCTTCAACTCAAAAGTTAAGAATGTTATTGATGATATTGCTCCAATAATAGTCAGTAAGAAAACAAACAGACAGAAATCAGTTTGGAGAAGATCAACAGGAGTTCAGACTATGAAAAGACAATGCAGAAAAGCCGAGCGGATGTGGAGGAAGACGAAACTTGAAATTCACTATAGCATCTATAAAGACATCCTTCATGCATTTAATGTGAAACTAGCCACAGCTAGACAGAATTTCTTCTCAAACCTTATAAACAGTAACTTAAATAACACTCGTACTCTTTTTGGTACTATTGAGAGACTGACAAACCCCCCAAGTCAGATTCCCAGTGATATGCTCTCAGACAGAAAATGCAATGAGTGTGCTTCCTTCTTTTGAGAAGATCATCAATATCAGGAAGGTGATTAGCACATCCTCAAGTAATGCAGAGGTCAGACAGATTCGGCCAAAATATCAAAAAGATACTATGTCTATTTTTGAAGCAATCGATAGCAACATTTTTGAAGAAATATTGCAGCACCTAAAATCGTTTTCCAATCTCCCTGAAAACTGCAGTTGTTAAGCCCCTTCTGAAAAATAGCTATCTTTTGAGCAATTATAGACCAATATCTAATCTTCCTTTAATTGGCAAAAATGAAGAAAATGTAGTTTTTAATCAGCTTACACTCAAATCTGGTTTCCGACCGCATCACAGCACAGAGACAGCACTCATTAAGATAATAAATGATATTCGCTTAAATTGTGACTCTGGCAATATATCAGTGCTGGTATTGCTAGATCTCAGTGCTGCGTTTGACACTGTCGATCATAACATACTACTAGAGAGACTGGAAAACTGGGTCAGGCTTTCTGGGATGGTGCTCAAATGGTTCAGGTCATACTTAGAAGGGAGAGGCTATTATGTGAGTCTAGGAGAGCATAAGTCTAAGTGGACGTCCATGACATGCGGAGTCCCACAAGGGTCAGTTCTTGCACCGCTCTTGTTTAGCCTGTATATGCTTCCACTGAGTCAAATAATGAGAAAGAACCAAATTGCCTACCACAGCTATGCTGATGATACCCAGATTTACCTAGCCTTATCTCCAAATGACTACAGCCCCATTGACTCCCTCTGCCAATGCATTGATGAAATTAATAGTTGGATGTGCCAGAACTTTCTTCAGTTAAACAAAGAAAAAACTGAAGTCATTGCATTTGGAAACAAAGATGAAGTGTTCAAGGTGAATGCATACCTTGACTCTAGGGGTCAAACAACTAAAAATCAAGTCAGGAATCTTGGTGTGATTCTGGAGACAGACCTTAGTTTCAGTAGTCATGTGAAAGCAGTAACTAAATCAGCCTACTATCATTTACAAAACATTGCAAGAATTAGATGTTTTGTTTCCAGTCAAGACTTGGAGAAACTTGTTCATGCCTTTATCACCAGCACCAAGGGTTCACACAAAACAAGGGGAGTCCTCCTTTAGTTACTATGCTGCCCGCAGCTGGAATCAGCTTCCAGAAGAGATCAGATGTGCTAAAACACTAGTCACATTTAAATCTAGACTCAAAACTCATCTGTTTAGCTGTGCATTTATTGAATGAGCACTGTGCAATGTCCGAACTGATTGAACTGTATTTTATTCAACCCAAAATTATTTCACCGTCTTAAATTCAATTTAAATAAATGTACATTTATTGTTTTATTTTTGTGATTATTATTTGTTTTATGATTATATTACTTTCTTTTATGTAAACACTTGGAATTACCATTGTGTATGAAATGTGCTTTATAAATAAACTTGCCTTGCCTTGATGTTTCTATAGTAAGTAAATATTGATTGTTTGTGAAGCCTTTTAAAGTCTATTTACTCATAGCTTTCTTCTTTCTATCATAATGGTGATTGAATTTAAATGCGCTCATAAATAACTGCACATATGAAACTAACCATTATAATATGGTAATTATCTCGTCAGAACTTATTCTGGATCATCACGTGATCATCTCCATGGACTCTTTGGGAATCGACAGACATTATCTGATGTGAGTTTATGCATCATTTTCCAGACGCTCTCTTAATGCATAAGCGTTCATACATACGCTGTAGATTATCAAAGGATTATCAGCACTAAATATAGAGCGTCTACAGGATATGCAATATATTATGATTATATTTTTTCCTCAGTAGATCAGTAGTTCATATTTTAAAAAGACATCACAATAAACATTAAGGTTCTTTAGAAGTTCATATTTTAGTAAGTAAACGGTGACTAATAAACAAACAATATTCTTATTATCTTCAGTGAAAGTTTTACTTTCATATTATATATAATTATGTTTATGGTGAAATTAAGTTTTTAAAAGCCTCCCAAAAATGTATATTGATCTTCATTAAGTAACATTTTGGCTTATGTCTAAAGTCTCATATTCATATTAATTATGAGAGTCTTTATAATAAAGTTTATAAACATAATAACCATCCTTTTCCTTTGCATGAATGTTTGTCGTCTTTGGGAAGAGATTTATTTTTAGTTAATAAAATTGGAACCAAACCATAAATATCAGTTTGGCCGTAACAAGAGTATGAGTGTGTAAAGTATCGTGTCTGGCGTGAGAGAGACACATTACCAAAGCAATGACACTGAGAGAGAACACTGCTATCAAATGCTTGACACTGGATAATGAATCCCCAATCAGCTGGAGCAAGCAGGCTGAGCTGAATAATAATACTCAGATTGATGGAGTCAGATCAGTGTCCTCTGCTGACTGGAGTCTCTTTGCTTGATAAGTTTTGTTCTTTAGTCATTAGACAAGCTTCTCCATGTACGTTCAGCAAATGGACATCCAGAGCCTCATACACCTTGTGAGCAGTGATGATTGGCTGCTGTCCATCTTGAGGGCGGGGTCTGGAGAGTGAGGCTCTGCCTCCCCTGCCCCACCCCCACAAAGGCATCACCAGCAATTAGCTTGCGCTGTCACCGGAGATTACAGCCTATTAGTCCAGAAAACAGATGGACGGGAGTAACCCTTGCTTTCCACTGGCTATTCAGAGTCTGTCCACCTTTCCCTCATCACATGTACTGACTTCCTGAAGACATTTCCTCTCACATAGGTCACGTCTCCTGCACTGGTGCCCTAAACAACTAACTCTACCTGAGATAACGCAGTTGGTTAAATAATATTTTTGTCTTGAATAAATACAGTTTATTTATTTAACGTTATTTTTTTGTAAAAAGTAGATTGCAGATGTTTCCATAAAGAGATATTTCTACCTGAATTAACCCTTTTTTAATACAAGTTAACATATTTAGGACGGTTCAGTGATGTTAAATAATAAACAGTTCATTTAGATGTTCCCCTTCTTTTTAGTGTGAGGATGAACACGATCTGCACTGAACACTGTGTTACTGTGCAATTATTTATAATAATAATAATAATAATTAGGAAACCCTTTACAATAAGGTTTCTTCTACAGGATTTATGAATCTCAGTTAATGTTAATTGCAACATTATTAATACATTATTAAAATACAAAAAAGTCATATATTACCTTTTTAATGTGAACTACTGCATGAACAAACACCTTGCAATTACATTTTACAAATATTATTAACAGATTCTGTAAAAACATATAGCTCTCTTCTAGTTTAGGTGAACTAACAAGGCATTAGTGTATGACAGAAATAATAATAATAATTACTCAATCAACCTAGATGCACAAATGTATATCATCATAAGTCATTTTATGGGTTAGAATCAGGTCACCACTTTATATAGTCTGCAAAGATGAAGAAAGAATCAAAATGAGGCTATTTTAGTGACCACACACACACACACACACACACACACACACTTGTGTACACTGATGGGGCTGAGCTGTTAATATTAATGCAGTGCAGTTACTGAACTTAAGGGCATTTTGTCTCCATGACGTGTTTTGAGCAGCATGGATCATTCTCGTTGTGAGAGAAGCGGCGCAGGGTGAATACTGAAGCTCTGTGAATATGGAAACGCTGAACCTCGCGGCTGCCGTATCACACCACCCTCAGCAGATGCAGCTCCGCTCACCCCTCCCTCCCTCCATCCCATAATCCACCGCTCTCCATCTACCCTTGACTACACGACAGTCTTCACTTACAGCTCACACACACACACACACACACACACACCGGCCGAGAGATACACAACACACTAAGAATCAAACATGCAGATTCTCCAGCAGCTGCTATATCAGTTAGCATCACTGAGCCAAACCCAACACAAAGCTCAATGTCAGGATTAAATCAGCTCTACAGAGCAACACTTCTCAGTGTTACCTCAGGTCGATCCATTCATATTAAACCACATTTTTTATCTACTTGAATAAAGCCAGAAATCATGGTGCTCTTGAGAAATGCATGGGAAGCTCACACATTGTGAAGGTGCACATCATTACCAGTGTGAGAGTGATCCAAACAACTAGCGCTCACATGTGACATGACCTAACCAACTAACCCAGCTGGCATGGACCACACAAGACGCCCTCTTTACTCAGCACATTATTCTGCTCACTAAGCGACATTACAATGCTCCATACAATCATAAGAACCACTCTTCCCCATTCAGCAAAATAGGCTGTGGTTAAAACATAGACACACATGACTGCGGCCAAAAGAGGATCTCAGTGATGTTCCTGTAAACGCCCAGCTCTCGGTGCCCTGCTGTAAAGCAGAAGTGTGAGAGACCATTGAGCAACAGACTGAGAAATTCCCAAGGCTTGCTTTCAGTCGTCTTGTGATTCAAGATAAATCTTTCCGCATTTATTTCAAAGTCAACATAAAGCTGTCTATATGCTAAATGATGACATCTAAAGTATCCGGTTTTATTCAAGCCAAAAATATGTTGAAGAATGTTGGTATCACACAGTTGCTGCTGGTAGCCAATGACTTTTGATATTTCTCAACACTTTGAAAATCAATGGCTACTGTCAACTGTTTGGATACCAACATTCTTCAGCACATCTTCTTTTGTGTTCAGCAGAATAAAGAAAGTCCAACTCGGAACAACTCGAGGGAGTGTAAACCATGACAGAATTCTCACTTTTGAACATTTTCTTTAATAGTAACAATTCAAGGTTACACCTTTTCACAGTAAATGCAGAGTGTCACATAGTAAGCCTAAATCTTTAAATTATAGAGGACGGGCTGAAAGATTAGGTTCACCTCTGTCTCTCATCACACCAGACTCAATGCATTATTCATAGGCAGCACATGGCTCGGGTTCGACACAGCAAGCTGTGGGTGTCTGAGTGCTGGTGGTCAGCATACAGCTATGAAAAATGCATGAGGTGAAGGTTACACTGTACCAAAAACCAAACCAAACACTTATGTTTAATTGCTCCCTTGAGTTTTGAGTAAAATCAAAAAACGCAAGCTTGCATGTTTGAACTGAGTCTTAAAAAATGATGTAGCTGTAGTGCTAGAGGTGTCACTGAGCTGTTTTCTTTGAATAAAAGAAAGAGTTTGCAGCGGAGCACGGTCTGCAGAACCCGTCGTGCCCTAAGCAGTGCCCTAGGCAGTGCGCTATCCGCTCGGCTGGGTGGAGTGAGGCGCGGTGACGCTTCAGCACCCCCACGCTGGACAGCTCCGCCAATCAGGCGCGCCGCTCTCGCCGTGACGTCACTGGCCTCTGCGTAGTACAATGAAGCAGGACACCGGCAAACCAGCCGTTTAACAGCATATCCCATAAAATGCCCAACATAAGCCATATACTCGACTGTAAGTGTCCCGTGTCGCTGTCCCACATCACTCACACTGACAGAGAAAGCCTTTCTCACGCAGCGACGCGTCGCTTGAGCTCTTCAGCGTCTGTGCCGCATAACGCAAAAACACCATCAGCAACTTCAATAGGAAAATTAGGCAATTAAGTAATTAACAAAGCAGCTGATATTGATGAGATAGCACAGACACGTCCTGCTGCACAGGCCCTGAACGCTTCGAGACTCTCAGACGATGTTAATTCGTGAGCATCTGCGGATGCCCGAGCCTGTCGTCGCTGTATTCGTGCAGAACAAGCATGAACACACTCACCTAACACAACCCAGACAGAGCCAGCCACTAACGCGAAGCCGAGCATGTCTCCGCCGCAGCGCTCATCTGTGCGCGTGGAGCCGAGCCCTGGAACCGAGAATGAGGATCACCTCCTGTCTCCTCCCTCACCGGGATGATGATGAGGAGGAGGAGGAGGAGGAAGCACCTATGAGGGCTGCAGATGCTGCGGGCTGACTCCTCACGTCATGTGACATTTACAACAGCAGGAGTGGTTTCTACCTCATTTGATTCTTATACGATAATCACATTTAGGACTTAAACCACATCTTTAGTTTTAATTGAAATTTTACAGATTTGTATCTACCAGAAACGCAATGATTTGAGATGCTGATTTACATATCGTGACGTGCGGTCTATCTTTTGCTCCATCACCAATTCCCAGAGGAATAGCGCATCACGTGACTCTGAGGCCCCGCCTCCCCTGTTTAACCTTGAGTCGCTCTGCTTCTCCACATCCACGCAGAGCTGATCACGTGACGCGCTCAGATCACAGCCTCCAGACCTGCATCTCATTCATGTTGGGATGCTTCGTCACATAAGAGTGCTGCTGACACATTTCTTCCTTGGCTAAAATCTGGAGGAGGTTAGGTCTTGGAGAGAAGGGCAGGCTGGATTTGCCACTCAATCCAATGTCACCGAGCTGTCGGAGCAGATGGCCAGCGGAGATTTACTCAAGCCTCTCTCTCTGCTGCACACTGACACATGAACACTGTCTGGATCAGTCCTTTCCTCCAGGTGCACAGGGAGAGGTTTACATTCATCAGCTAGTGCACTTCCAATTCAGGCCTTTTCTGAGACGGATTCCTCGAGCGTTCCTTCAGCAATGTTTCAATTAAAGATGACAGCAGCATGCAGCAGAGAAGTCTATAGGAAGATACAATCATGTGTGAAACCTGATAAAAGTTCAGTGGAAAAAATGTATGATGTGTGGAATTAGACACCATATAGTATCTCACACACACACACACTCACACTCTCTCTCTTCTCTATCTCTCGTTCTCACACACACACACTCATGCACACACACACACACACACACACACACACACACACTCACACTATCGAGTGTAAGGAGTTCATCCTCAGACTGAGCTGTCATTAGTCTCTTTATTGATCTACACCATCACTTCCCTTTGCCCTTTCTTCATTTCCCCTAATATCTCTGTTTCTCCCTGTGTGTGTGTGTGTGTGTGTGTGTGTGTGTGTGTGAGAAAGGGTTAGAGAGAGAGAGAGAGAGAGTGTGTGTGTGTGTGAGTGTGCATGTGTGTGTGTGTGTGTGTGTGTGTGTGTGTGTGTGAGTGAGTGTGTGTGTGTGTGTGTGTGTGTGTGTGTGTGTGTGTGTGTGTGTGTGTGTGTGTGTGTGTGTGTGTGTGTGGTTTCAGAATGAGCTGTGTGTGTATATGAGCCTGGATGAGTGTCAGTCCTGCTACAGTGAGGAAGTCTGCTTCTGCTGTTTGAGTCTCAGCTTTCAGAAACTGTGTGAAGACAAGTAAAGATTGTGTGTAAGCAGATGAAAACACTGTAAATGACTGTGTTTGTGAAACTACAAGAACAAATACTCCTGAAGTGTGACGCGGTAATACTGCTGTGATGAAGATCGCTGGATCCGTCCAGAGTCACACACACACACACACACACACACTCTCTCTCTCTCTCTCACACACACACACACACACACACACACACACACACACACTCTCTCTCTCACACACACACACACACACACACACACTCTCTCACACACACACACACACACACACACACACACACACACACACACTCTCTCTCTCACACACACACACACACACACACACACTCTCACACACACACAGTGGGATCGCTGGATCCGTTCAGAGTCGTGTTATACAGTGTGTGACTGTGACATGAGGACATTACTTCTGTAGTGAGGTCAATATAAACTGCATGATCAGATTAAACAATCACAAACTCATCAGTTCAGCACCACACTCATTAAACTGGCAGTTATTAGCACTGTACAGAAACCTGCTGTTTCTGCTGAATGTTTTTATTATTAATGTTACTGTCAGTACTTAAATTAAATATTGGAGATATTTTACTTTTATAGAAGCTGCTTTACTGATTTCTACGTCTGTAGGTTTTTTATTTTTATTACAAATGCCATAGTTTGTTATTACTGATTATTCATTAATATATATATGTGTGTGTGTGGTCATGAGGACCATGCATTATTAGTTGTGACTGCGATCTTATAACAGGCTACAGTCAGTTAAACTACAGTCAGTTTCAGAGTATCTGTAATCGCTTTTATCTCTTTATGTGGAGTTTAACTGAAGTCAAATGTTAATTCAATAAGAGCCCGATTAAAGATAATTATTAGTGTCTTATATAAATTAGGTGTGAACTATTTACAAATGTTAAAGTTCTTAAAGGGATAGTTCACCCAAAAATGTAAACTGTCGTCTTTTACTCAACATCACATCATTCTAAACCTGTATGAATTTCTTTCTGTTGTTACATTTGCTGGAAACTCAGTAATATCTATCATTATTTGTTTCTGTCCTGTTTTATTTATTAGCTCTAACCCAGCAGATCATTCATGAGGAACTTGTGGGCTGGATTTGTGCTGATGACATCCTCCTCACTTAAGAGTGTCTAGAAAAGCACTTCATAAATGTAACAAATTAAGATTATTATTATTATATTCAGGTTTGGTGTACAGTGATTTGCTGAGGATGAGGATGGAGCTTCAGGCAGATGAAGCTGACAACAACTCACTTCTCTGTAAAGCCTCAGTCAGAAGAAATGATAAAGGGTCCTGTCTAAAAACAAATGGTGTAATACTGAAGAATGCAACGCTGAAATGTAAGAAATATCCGCTCTATTAAGCCCTGAGGGTCAGTTCTGACCAAAGCTTGTGTTTGTTGGGCTGTCTCTGTCCTCCTGCGAACTGAACAGCATTGAGCACATTTTTAAAACATTTTCCTTGTCTTATAAACATGTGATTATGTGTTATTATATCAAATATCGCTCATTTGTTCAGTTGTTTTATTATAGATTTTTATTTTTATGTTAACTTCACACACTTAAATGCAGTTTTACACAGGGCAAACCTATTTTTACAGCGCTTGAAAACCAGATTATAATGTATATAGATGTGATGTCAAAATAAAAATGGTAAAGCAATTAAAACGGTAACTGATTGCTCCTTTAACACTTTCAGAAATGTACTTCATGGTGCTTACAGAGTACATGCTCAGTATTAACACTGCACTGTCACTTCCTATGCACATGTAAATATGTGTAGTATATTTGTTTGTAAACTGACACGCGTTGATAAAGGCCTTCTCTCTCTCTCTCTCTCGCTTTTTCTTGTTCTTTCTTGATGACTCTGTCACTGCATGTGAAATGTTCTTGTTATACAGTGGGGTATGGCGTTATACATGCTATTTGTTGACAATAAAGCATTTGAAAAATAAACAGCATGAAGAAAGTCAGGATCAGTCTGGAGCGCTGGAGCTGTGCATGGGGCTCGAGGGGAATATCGCTGGACGATCCTTGGGAAAACCCAGGAATCCACGGAGCAGAAACTCCTGAGGAAAACACCGCGAGATTACATCATCTTCCTCACCTTCATCATGCGCTCGCGCTGGCTCATTCCTTCAGTATCATTACGGATCCCGAAACCTAAAATGCCAGAGCACGCGCATGAAATCGCAGGAGTGTCACCAGCAGAGAGTTTCTTTGAAACGCAGACTCTTTCAGTAACTCGACAGTGACGCCCCCCAGCGGCGCGTCGCGTCGCGCGCTTCCCGGAAACACACTGACTTCTCCCGCACACTGAACCCTGACACTGTGCACTTTATTCTGTGTTCGTGACACACTCCTGTAACTCACTGCTGTATACACATGAACATGCTTGCGTGGACTGAACATGATGGAGTCAGATTCGCTCGCACTGAAGGGATACAGGGTTAATTCAGGTTACAGTGTCCAGTTTACCCGAACTCACCCTAAATATATGCCAAGTGCGTGGAAGTGAATGTTATAATTAACAACAACATCTATCATTATTATTATTACGATTGTTGTTGTTTTTATTATTAGGGGTTAATTCTGTCAAGGTATTAATGTTATTGTTGATTATCGTGGCAATAACACGAATATAATTGTGTGGGTGTGGTGCGTGTGTGTGTGTTTGGGGGGGGGCGTGTATTCTGTGGTAGCATGTTGAGGGTGTGTGTTTATCCAAACTGAAATGTCTTCCGCGTGTAACCCTTCTATCTCATAACAGCATGATTTCTCGGAAATCAGCCGGCTCGAGTAGTAGAGCTGCTGTGTGTGCGCATGCGCCGGGAGCCTCACCGGGAAAAATCCCCCCATTCGCTATAAATACCGAGCGCGCGCCTCCTCCGTTCAGTGAGCGCGAGCTGATCTCGACAGAACCTCAGCTGCTCTTCTGAGAGTGGATTCACGCCTTTACAGGAATTACCTTTGTTACAGTTTTCTCATTTGGATATAACATTACATATTATACAGTAAGTGCCTTTAATTATATGAAACGTTTTATTAAATTAAATATTATTGCATTGAATATCATTATTGCATTTATGCTTAGAAATGCTTTGCTTCAGTTGTAGACGCGTGTTGTTTTTCTGGTTGAATAAATAACGTGATAGTAGTAATGAAAGCAAATTACAGCAACCCACTGCAACAATGTTGCAAAAACAACAACAGCATCAAAAGTAACTTTTTCATTTTGCTTTGATGCATTTTGTAGGTGCATCTTTGATTGGATGTAAAAACTAACTGAAAAAAAAAAACACATTATTACATAAAACATTTATTTAGTAAAGTTTGAGAATTTTGCACAGTGGGATTTCTCAGATAAGAAAAACAAAGCGCCGTTTCCTGGTCATGAACTTGTCAAAGCGCCTCCCTCCAGAGCGAGTAAAGCAGCTCGTGTGTCTCCCACAGAAACATGCCTGTGTCCAGAATGCGCATGCGACCCTGGCTGGAGGTGAAGATCGAGTCCAACACCATCGCTGGACTCCATTGGGTCAACAAGGTAAAGCACTGAGATGTTGATCACAGCCGTGTAGATAAGCATCAGCAAGCGACGGCATTGTTCTAATGGATCTGCAATGTTTTCAGGAGGAGAAGATGTTCTCCATCCCGTGGAAGCACGCGGCTCGGCACGGCTGGCAGGTGGACAAAGACGCCTGTCTGTTCAAGCAGTGGGCCATTCACACAGGTGAGCGATCGCTCGAGCACAAGGCTGACGTCACAGTCCACCACAGGTGCGCTCAAACTCCCGCTTCTGTTCCTCAGGTAAATACAAGGAGGGAAAGACCCCACCCGACCCCAAGACCTGGAAAGCCAACTTCCGCTGTGCCATGAACTCTCTCCCCGACATCGAAGAGGTGAAGGACAAGAGCGTGAACAAAGGCTGCGGTGCGGTGAGAGTCTACCGCATGCTGCCCGCCATCGCCAAGAAGAAGATGAAGAGATCCAGGAGCCGCGACAGCCGCAAACGCAAGGTAAGCGTGTGCCAGCGAGTCTGAAGTGCAGGTGCTTGGATCTGGCATGCTTCCAGATCACAGCATTAAAGATGTGTTTGTGTGTTCAGATCAAGATGGAGGAAGCTGACACTCACGAGATGCACTCAGAAATAACCCAGGAGAACACCATCGACAGCACCGTCAACCTAAGTAAGGCTTCTCAGATTTGACCTTTCTATCAGAGCGGAGCTGTGCACAAGAGTGTGATGTTCATCGCACGTGTCTCTTCCCCAAAGGCACTGCCAGCTCCTCTGAAGAAGCCCCTGCATACGAGGTGGAGATCGCCAACTGTCCTGAAGACCCCTACACCTGCAAGTTCCAGGTGTCTCCGGTGCACTCCACAGGTAACAGAGCTCTCGCCTCGCTTCACCTGTGTCTCTATCACTGACCACTGCTCAAACTCACCCTGTGTTTTCTCCATCTCTCCACCCGCAGACCTGGAGGAGAACGAAGCCATCATCGAGGTGAGTGTGAGCTTTGCTCTGTGTGCATTGTGCTTTTTCATTGGCAGGAATACCCCGTAATCAGAGAACAAGCAAAACCCAGCGGCTTACACGTTCTGTGTTTTGCTCTTGCAGATCTCACGGCAATTGGAGCGTGACAGCACGCAGTGGCTGCAGACCAATTTCTTTACAAAGGGGTTCCTGGGCAATGAAGTAGCCACAACAGAATCTCTGAGTCCAGAGAGCCAGTGGAGCGAAAGCTCAGGTAAATGTTGTGTGAGCGCTGTGGCCGAGTGTGTGTTCTGTGCCGAGCAGGATCTGACGAGCGTTTCTCTGTCCTGTTGTTGCAGGAGAGGAGCTGGAGCTCCGGCTCTACACTGAACTGACCCCAGACCTGCGTGACGAGTCTCTCTGCACCTACACAGAACTCATGAACAGCAGCTCCATGCCACAGAGCTTGTGTCTTCTCTGAGAGCGCGGCTCAGGCTCAGCTTCTCACTCATGGACAATGGACTCCGATCCACACAATGGCTCAACCTCGCAGCTCAGTCTGGATTCTGCTGGTCCTCGCGGGACAGACGGGTGCTCTTCAGAAACGCTCTCTCTGAAGGATCTTCCAGAACTGAAACTGGACGACGGATGGTGGCGTTCGCTCTCTTGTACAGCTCTGTGACCGTGTAACCTCATGTAATGTGAACCGGAGCGATTCCGTTATGTGCTCATCATGGCAGGGTTTCCTCACCAATAGGACATATATATATATATATATGTATGCATATTCATTTTACACATTTATCAGATGAGAGTTTGGGGAGGGGTTCTTCACTGTACATACTGTAAATATTTATTTGTAATAAAAACAAAATGAATTTATGTGCTGTTGTTCGTGTTATGCTTTCCTGAGAGAGAGAGATTTAAATTAAACTTGTTTTATTCCAAGCACCATTTCTCATTTTCATTTGGTCTAAAGAGTTTGATGCACTAAAGCCAAAAGTTAATAAAATAAAATATTTTAAAAGTCCATGTTATAAAAATAGCTAGTTCAAGTCAGAACTAAAAAACCTATAATTAGTTACATCTAAATGAACTAGTTTATATATTATTTAACACTGCTGAATCAGCCTGATGCAAACTTAATATTATGTGTTAAATCAGGCAGAATTAACCCTTTAAGCCACTTTTCACTGTTCAGACAGAAGTCTCTTTAAAGAGGCAGTTCACCCAAAATAACAAAGTACACAGCCTCACACCAAATCACCTGCAGAACACACATAAGCGTAAAAAGATATTTACACAGTGTTTTCTGATGTCCTCACAAAGGTTATTGTAAAGTGATTCGTGACTGGAGGTTTAATCTCCTGAAGTTATGGTAAGTCATGTGACATGTAAGAACCAATGAGGCTGGATGTTATTGACACATACTGGATCCGGCCTCACCTTGTGCTAAACAATGTGCACTCGCAATGAACCTCATATCTTTAAAGTGGATTACATAAAAAAAAAACGTATAAGATAATGTCATATTAATGAAATAAAAGGTTCACTCATGTACACTTAAATTGTGCACTTTTAAAGTTTTTAATAAAAATCATGTTTTAGTAAACTTGTGTCGTGCTTTCAAGAAGACCTTTATTTTGATGTGTTCATAAAGCACTTGATTATAATTGTAACTATAGTTTGTTATGCAATATTACATTTAAAATCCACATATATTTTACTAAATGTAGTAAATTGCAAATGTGGGAATATAGAGATATTTAAGCACATGCTATTCTAGTTTAAACAGAAATGGCATATAGTCAAGTCAGCTTTATTTCTAGAGTCGAGATGGAGATGATGAACAGGAGAATCCCTGATTCAGTTCAGATGGTGCTGTAGAGACGGTGAGATCATTATTCAGATCTGTTCAGAGTCCAGCTGGATTCAGTCCAACGTCTGATCTCATCTGATGGTGTCAGTCTGAGCAGATATCCACAGATTTCACTTCACCAGACTCCATCGGCTGACAGACATGGGGAAAACCTCTGGTGTGAGTGATATTGGTCAAGGTTTGTTAAACTGGCATGAAGTGGGCAGGAAAGAGCTGTGGTCTGTTCTGAAGGATGCAAGATGAAGGCAGTACATGAGCGGCTTATCAATGACACCATGAACACTGATAAAGCAGTCATCCAGGAGTATATTACAGTTTACCATAAACACTTCTCAGTACATTCAGCAGAACTTAACCATATTTCAAAGACAACAGATGACTTAATGCTTAAGTCATCTAATTGCATTTAATATAAAGTTAATATATAATACACTTTCATTCAATTGTAAATAACACAGTTAAGGTTATATCTCATTCTCACTTCAGTATACTCAGTAACACTTTAGTTTAGGGACCGGTTCCCACTGTTAACTATAGTTTATTAGCATGAATATTACTGGCATAATGTCTGTTTATTAAAACACATATTAAAGCATGAGAATATTTTAGATGCCTTAATTGACCACATATCTAAACTATTAATGATCAGAAAATTAAATTAAGCTTAGTGAGGCAGAATTCATAGTTAATAGTGAGAATTGCTCCCTAAAGTGTGACACTTCTTATGGTGTTTTTTATTAATTATTTCTATAATAAACGCTCTTTTTAAAGCATACTTCATTTTCAAAAGGATCTGTAAAGATGGGCTGATGTGAACGTGATTACGTGCTAAAATGTCACTCTGTTCATCATATAAAAGGATCGTAGCGCTTCAGAAGACTCAGTTTTATGATCACTTTTACACCACATTTATGTTATTTTTGGTGCTTGAAACTTTAGACTCACTGAGTATTGTGGTGTTGATTCTTCAACAAATCCTCCTTGATCCACAGACGAAGGACAATCGTACGAGTTTGGGACTGATACATCATTCATTTCAACTTAATATGGAGCAATACATAAATAAATACATGTTAAAAATATTAATTGCTCTTGCTCTGACTTAGAAAGTTAATAGCTGTGTTAAATTCAGAGAATTCCAGGCAGTATTGAGTGAGGAAAGCAGTTTATTTTTCTTTGTTTAGGCAAGAGTCAACATTAGAGCTGAAACCCTTCATACAGAAATAAGTCTGTTTAGAGAAAATCTTCAAGTGACGAGTGAGGAAAAGCAAAATGGCTCCAGAGGCGAGTAAACAGATCTTCAGCTATATACACATGGAGTTAGTTGGTTGGTCAGGTCTTCACCGGTCTGCAGGTTTCACACAGCACAGGCTCCCGGTATTAAATCTTTCTCTCTGAAACACAAAGGAAAGAAGGAAGTGTGATGAAAACATTCAGTGAGCCGTTTCCTCTAACCGACTCCCGAGGGCTTTCTCTACATGATATATGTGAGACGGTGTGATTTATGGACGGTCGTGTCATACATCACAGATCTGAACCTCCTCTGCTCGTTCTCTTTTTGAGGAAGTACATTCTCTGAGACAGTTTTAGACTCGTAAGATGGCATACCAACGACTAACCCACCTACATATCACTGATTTTATCAGCTGTTGTTTGCAAGACAAGCTAAATTTACAGCAAATACCTAAACCTTTCACAGTCGTTCTGCCACATGCTAACCCACATTAGAGCCTGCTATAGAGCGCTTCATCTGTTAATGCAAACCTGCCGTGCACTCACTTTATACAGACTAGCATGCACTTCATATCGCTTTCAACCACCTGTGATCATTTATTCTGATCATATTCAAACATTTCACCAACATCACACTCCGCACAATTTCTGACTGAAGGCCAGTTTCAGAATGAGATGAGAGTAATTGATGACAGAATCATGATTATTGGATGAACTGCCCCATCAAAGTGTCATGAATCTGATCAGATTTGATATTTATGAATGAAAGTATGAGTTACTAGACAACCATTAGCACACACAGAAACTTAATTATTGAAATAAATACAGCGAAATATGAAGACACATGTACGGATGATAAGATATCATGTGGTGAAAGTGTTTTTCCTGTTATTCCAACCCTCGCTGAGTGCAATGAGAACAACAGACTCTCATCCATTAAACTCAGACGGAGAGAAATCCAAACGTGACGTTCTGTCTGCTCTAATGCACGGTCGTCTCGCACCTCTTCATAATGAAATCATCTTCTCCCAGTTCGATTAAATATGTCCACTTCACTTAAACTAAAACCATATTTTTGTGACTTGAAATATAAAATAATATAACCCCACTGCTCAAAAAACGACACTAGACATTTCACTTATAGATAGCTATAGACCCGTCTCTCTCCTCCCATTCATAGCAAAATCCCATGAACACATTGTATTCAACCAAGTGTCCTTCCTTTCACAGAACAGCCTGCTGGAAAAGTGGCCAATCAACTGAAAACACCTTGGTGTTGGTCACTGAAGCGATACGGAGTGCAAGAGCTGCGTCCAGATCTTCAGTCCTCAATCTGCTGGATATATCTGCTGTAATCAATAATGTTAATCAACTAAAGCATACTGACTGATCACTGGGGTTCCTCAGGGATCGGTTCTTGGACCGCTCCTTTTCTCCATACACACAACTTCCATAGGACACATCATTCAGACTCAATAGTCCTCATTTATAAAATGCTGTGCAGAAACCATCCTAAATTTGATAAGTAAGCATATGTGTGATTCATAAAATGTTTTCCACACTTTCAGATATGAAATCTATGAATTGCAAATTATCTTGATCTTGCGCGCAACTGAATGGTTTCAGCTCTCTGCCTTGTAAATGACTCTTAATTAATGTCATTAACATTTAAAAGATCACCAGTGATCATCCTAATTCTTTAAAGAACAGTGAGCAGTACTCCAACCAGAAAAAGTGAGTATGCTTTATAAATAAGGCCCATGGCACCTGCTCGGATCTCAGGCTGCCTGGTGGACATCTCAGTATGGATGAAAGAACATCACCTGCAGCTCAACCAAAGACTGAGCTTCTCATCTTCCTGGTCAGGAATCTTGGGGTGATCCTTGATGATCAGCTGACCTTTAAAGATCATATCACAAAAACAGCACGATCATGCAGGTTTGCACTGCACAACATCAGGAAGACCAGACCCTTCCTAACAGAACATCGTCCCTGTCATTTCTATGATGGAACTAATTTCACAGTCTTCAAGAAATAACTAAAATCTAGAAATAACTTTTATCCTCATCCCTTCCAGTCCTACCTTTTACTATTTGATGACTGAAACCTTGTATAATGATTAGACCCTTCCTGTCAGAGCAAGCAACCCAACTTCTTGTCCAAGCTCTTGTTCTCTCCAGACTGGACTATTGTAATGCTCTCCTGGCTCTTCCTGCATGTACTGTCAAGCCTCTGCAAATGATCCAGAATGCAGCAGCGAGGGTTGTCTTCAATGAGCCAAAAAAAGCTCATGTTACTCCTCTCCTCATCAGGTTACACTGGCTACCAGTAGCCGCTCGCATCAAATTCAAGGTACTGATGTTTGCCTACAAGACAACCACTGGCATGGCACCAACTTACCTAAACTCACTGGTTAAATCCTATGTCCCCTCCAGAAGTTTGCGCTCTGCAAGTGAACAACGCCTTGTGGTACCATCCCAAAGAAGTTCAGAATCACTCTCACGGACCTTTTCCTGGACTGTGCCCAGCTGGTGGATGACCTCCCAATCCCAATTCGTACAGCTGAGTCTTTACTAATTTTCAAGAAACGTCTGAAGACTCATCTTTTTCGCCTGCACTTAATCTACTAACACCAGTACTTTTCATTTTCTTGTCTTTGTTCATTTAATTAAAAAAAAAAAAAAAAAAAAAAAAAAAAAATAACCTGGCTATGCGTTCTGTTCTAGACTAACTGAGACTTGTCATGGCACTTGTATACTGTTGTTGTTCTCCTGTTGACCTGACTGCTTCTATTGTTCTCATTTGTAAGTCGCTTTGGATAAAAGCGTCTGCTAAATGATTAAATGTAAATGTAAATGTAAATAATGGGTACTTCTCGTGTTTATTGCCAAGGTACGGTAAATTGCTTTATGTATTCCTCAGTTGCAAGTTGCTTTAAATAAAAGCACCTGCCAAATGAATGTTAATGTAAAATAAAATATTAACTAATTTCATTTCAGCTAGGTGTCAAGCAACATTTAGTTTAAATTTAGTTTGATGTAGTAAAACAATTAAAATTAAATAAAAATGACAAAAAACTATACAGACATTTTAATAAATAAATAAAATGACAAACATTTTAAAACATCAAATAAAAATAAAAATGAAAAAGACAAATTCTAAACATCAAAACAACAACAATAGTGTGTCAATGACACTCAAATCAGACTTAAACGCACTGTCTCAGGTTCAGATCAACACACTGTTACACTGAGAGAGACACAATGACCATCTGTGCTGTTTACACACGCATGTGTCTGATTAGATTAAAGCTCTGAGCAAACATTCCAGCTGATCTGTGTTTCTGAAGCTCGTTGTCTTTCCACTTCTTTCAGATGGTTATTCTTTGTGCTTCTATTGAAATGCTTGTCACGCCATATAGATGCTGTAGGTTTTTCAGGTCAGGGCAGAAAAGTGATTAAAGCTCTGGACTCATCCAGCCAGTCGAGCAGACAAACACACAATGACCAAAGCAGAAACACAATACTGCTGAATAACAGATTATGTAAGAATTCACGCATCAGAAAACATCTGGGGCACTGGAGCAGCTGTGGACGGATCTGTCCTTAGATCAGTGCTTAGACACTCGTGAGGAGAGATACGCCAAAACCAGACCCTCAACCTGACCCTGACCCTGACCCTGACCCTAAGTCTGACCCTGACCTTGACCCTAAATCTGACCCTGACCTTGACCCTAAGTCTGAGTCTGAGTCCAACCTAGCAGCACCAGAGCAACCCACAAACAACCTGTCAAGCAAAACATTAAACAGGAAAAACAAAAACAAAAAATCTCACACACACACACACACACACACACACACACACACACACACACACACACACACACACACGCACACACACACACACACACACACACACACACACACACTCACTCAGACACTCACACACACACACTCACTCAGACACACACACACACACACACACACACACACACACATACACACACACACACACACACTCACTCAGACACTCACACACACACACTCACTCAGACACTCACACACACACAGACTCACTCAGACACACACACGCACACACACACACAAGAAATGTTGCTTAAAGAAAGTGCTGCTTAAAAAGTAAATCAAAGTGCTTGCTTACATTCTTTTTTGTGTGATATTCATGTTAAATATTAGCATGTTAAATCTTACAGCAATACTCCAGCCACAAATGAAAATGTGAAGCAATCTGATCCGACAACAGCTGATGCTCTTTTTCACTGGAGGAAGTGTTATTATGGATTATAGTCTCTATGTGTTTGAGTTAAAATCATCTTAATGCTGGATGTGTTTCAGGTTTAGTCTTCTCCAGATGTTCACTGATGGACTGGAGTGCTGTGGATTATTGGGATGTTTTTATCAGACTCTCGTTCTGACGGCACCCATTCACCTGAAGGATTCCTTCAGCAGAGGTCAAATGTAATAAAGCTTGATTAAACCCCAGTTTCAGTCTGTTTGGCTGCAGATGTGTAGTTAGTGTATGGTGGCTCTCTCTGTGCGAGTGGGAGATTTCTCTGTCCTTCCAATCGTACACATCACCGTCAGAAAGAGGAACATAATCATCTGCTTATTTGACACATTTCTCAAGACTTCAACAATAGACAGATCCTGAACTTTCAGCAATTTTTCAACCGCGGGCAACACTCTTGGGAAATTTTTAACTTCATCATTTATTTTTATGTCTTTTTCAAATGCCTGAGATATTTTTTATGAATTCGTAACATTCAAATCATAAAACTAGTGGATATTAATACACAACTGTTTGAGTTTGGGTTCAGTACAATTTTTTTTTTCAATTGATCAAAAGTGACAGCAAAGACAATGTTCTTCAAAGTTCTTCATGCATCAGTTTATTATTTATGGAAGTAAAGTTCATGTACATAAGGTAGGGTCATACATCATTAATTTATATTTAGTTTTACTGTACAGTGAATGCAGTTCCCCATTCGTCATCAAAGGCTTCTGTCACCATCTGTAGTGAAACCTAAAAGCCCCGTCGTTTCTCACAACACCAGGTTTTCTGGGTCTTTTCCGAAGCACGTCTCTCACACACATGTACAGATGAACCTCGTGTATCAGTCCTGAATAAAACTCTAGTATTTCACTTCCTCGGAAGTTTCCCTTTCCTTACACAACATTGCAGTTTAGTTTATTTTTGGACAAGTTTCAACATGACAGACAAATGAAGTGTGTCTCCTCTGCTTCACTGGGGTTAAGCAGACATTTATAACCAGGATGTTAACGTGAGACACTCTTTGTGAAGTGAAGTGAGCTGAAGCGTGTGTTGAGTGTGTTGGGTTTTCCCCGCTCTTATCACACACACTAATGCCCGCTGATGGTATTTCCCAAAATGTTTGACCTGGACTGCAGCAGGGTACAGAAGAGTAATAGGGGATCTTTAATCACTGAGAATCCTAGGGTGCACATTAGCATACGGTGAATAAAACAAGGGTCTATTTCTACATGATCTAACTCACTGCTCATTTCTGCTTCATCTAACATACTCTAATGGCATGTGGCAGGTTTATTTGCAGATTAAACAACATCTTTGACTTGTGTGAAAACAGTTCACTGAAAACTCGATTATTTAGACATTAACTGTGATAATATTCACTGCAGGAGCTGTATTTCCACTCTCATTAACTAGTGATGCACTGAAATTATACTTCTGGATCAATTTGGCTAAAACCTAAAATGATATAATCTTTGTATAATTGTATAACAGTACTATAAGACTTTTGTCATGTCAATGTCATGTTTTGTGTATCTTTGTTTTGTGTTACTACAATTAGAAATTCCACTTAACCAAAAACTGAAACAAAAAACTAAAATAAAGTTTATTTAATAACCAATTAATTACAGTTATTTAATAATCAACACTCCAATACAACTTTAGTATAAATATAAATCACTTTTTATATCAACGTTTGCATAGAATTATGTTTCTACTCATTTTTGGGTGAATTTTTTAAAGGATGCCACACACACACACACACACACACATGCTGTTTCACGTGTTACATTACACATACACCTCCGGCTGCTATATTCTATATTCTCGTGTTCTATTCTATATTCTCATATTCTATATTCTCATATTCTATATTCTTATATTTGATATTCTCATATTTTCATGTTCTATATTCTCGTATATCCTATATTCTCATATTCTGTATTCTAATATTCTATAATCTCATATTCTCATAATCTACTTATATTCTATATTCTCATGTTCTATATTCTCATATTCTATATTCTTATATTCTATATTCTCGTATTCTATTCTATATTCTCATGTTCTATATTCTCATATTCTATATTCTTATATTCTATATTCTCGTATTCTATTCTATATTCTCATATTCTGTATTCTAATATTCTATAATCTCATATTCTCATAATCTATTTTCTCTATTCTATATTCTATATTCTCATATTCTATATTCTTATATTCTATATTCTCATATTCTATATTCTTGTATTCTATATTCTCATATTCTATTTCTATATTCTTATATTCTATATTCTCATATTCTATATTATCGTATTCTATATTCTCATATTCTATATTCTTGTGTTCTATATTCTCATATTCTATATTCTATATTCTCATAATCCTATATTCTATATTCTATATTCTATTTTCTATATTCTCATGTTCTATATTCTATTTTCTCATATTCTATATTCTATATTCTATTTTCTATATTCTCATGTTCTATATTCTATTTTCTCATATTCTATATTCTTATATTCTATATTCTCATATTCTATATTCTTGTGTTCTATATTCTCATATTCTATATTCTATATTCTATTTTCTATATTCTCATGTTCTATATTCTATTTTCTATATTCTCACGTTCTATATTCTATATTCTCATATTCTCACATCCCAGACTGTAATCTTCGCACTGGCTCAGAAATGTTCAGGAATATACAATTTAGGTGTCAACTGTGAACATTTGCACTCCCCCACTTTATATATTCTGCACAAATGTAGAGGTAATGTTCATGTTTATTTTGTATTTCATATTTGTATATTCTCAACTTCCTGATTTAAAATAAATAAAATAAAAATTCTCTCTCTGCTCTTATTGTATAGCTTTTACTTGTCTAATTCTAAAATGGCTCATCTCATTGTTCTGTTATTTATTCTTGTTTTTCTTTTGTCTTTGTCAAGCACAGGTTACCGAGACAGATTCCTCGTACATGTATACATACAGTTCTTGGCAATAAACGTGATTCTGATTCTAATAATTTTACACATACTTTTACATTTAAATATGTTTCTTTAAATATTATAGCTAACAGAAAAGCATGTTAACACAGACACTGGGCGTGTGTCATTGTGTTTCAGCTGAAATCTTTCTAATAGAGTTAAATATAAAGCTGGTTATAGGACTCATTGATAAAGGTGAAGAGAGGGAAACACTTTGGGATGAAAGACCTGCAGAGCTTTAAGCTAAAAGATCCAAGACTTTTACCAGAGAAATAAAACACAGTGAAATGTGCAGTGTGATTTTAGTCCTCACACAAACACTGGAGAGTGTTAAAAGAGCAAGAGAAGGAAACCCTCTCTGTGAAGTCCATGTTCGATAATACAGGCCTCGTCTTAAAGAATCCGTCTGTGTGCAGCAGACCGAGTGCAGATGGGGCGACTCGGTGTTCTGGAGGAAGTGGTAAGAAAACGTTGAGGTGAAACGCAGCGCTGCCCTTCCTCTGCAGCGGGTAACAACTGAGACTTCCAGCACAACGGCATCAAATCAGAGCTCTGCAGATCAATACTGATGACAGACAGCTTCTGTTTCACTCAGGACAGACGACTGCATTAACACCAGCTCCACCTAAATCAAGCTGATCTCCGCCAACTCCTTTAAAACCGTTTTACAAGCTTGATAGCTGATGAAATTCACCAGTCAAGTCACATTTATGTCTATAGTGTTTTATAGTCTTTATAAAGATCATTTCACAGTAGTAAACAGGAAAATAACAGACTGTAAAGAGACAAAAGTGTCTTTATTCAGCTTTACTGATGATGTCTACCAGTCATTTGCCTATTCGTGATGCTTTATAAAGCTATAGTGTATTTGTGTATATTGTGTGTGTGTGAGTGTAAACTAATTTTTAAAAATTAGTTATTTTTAATTCTACATTCTTCATTAAAAAGACTTTCAAAATGATGTATGATTTGTTGGAATCAAATGAAAAGTAACTATAAGCTATAAGTCGACAATGTCAGCAAAGTTTTGAGAAGAATCGAGTTAAAGTTTTCTGAAGGTTTGAAAGCAAAATCAGTGGCATTTTTTTGTTTTATGGATAAACAAATGATAAAGCTTGGCTTATTGAATATCAGATGCCTTTCTACAAAAACACTTTTTGTAAATAACATGATCACTGATCATAATATAGATGTGCTCTGTTTGACAGAAACATGGCTAAAACCTGATGATTACATTATTTGAAATGAGTCCACCCCCCAAGATTACTGTTATAAACACGAGCCGCGTCTAAAAGGCAAAGGTGGAGGAGTTGCTTCAATTTATAACAATGTTTTCAGGATTTCTCAGAGAGCAGGCTTCAAGTATAACTCGTTTGAAGTAATGGTGCTTCATATAACATTATCCAGAGAAACAAATGTTAATGATAAATCCCCTGTTATGTTTGTACTGGCTACTGTACACAGGCCACCAGGCCACCATACAGACTTTATTAAAGAGTTTGGTGATTTTACATCCGAGTTAGTTCTGCCTGCAGATAAAGTTTTAATAGTTGGTGATTTTAATACCATGTCGATAATTAAAAAGATGCATTGGGATCAGCATTTATAGACATTCTGAACTCTAGACAACAAGTTTCAGGACCTACTCATTGTCGAAATCATACTCTAGATTTAATACTGTCACATGGAATTGATGTTGATAGTGTTGAAATTATTCAGCCAAGTGATGATATCTTAGATCATTATTTAGTTCTGTGCAAACTTCATATAGCCAAAATAATAAATTCCACTTCTTGTTACAAGTATCGAAGAACCATCACTTCTACCACAAAAGACTGCTTTTTAAGTTATCTTCCTGATGTATCCAAATTCCTTAGCATATCCAAAACCTCAGAACAACTTGATGATGTAACAGAAACTATGGACTCTCTCTTTTCTAGCACTTTAAATACAGTTGCTCCTTTACGCTTAAGGAAGGTTAAGGAAAACAGTTTGACACCATGGTATAATGAGCATACTCGCACCCTAAAGAGAGCAGCCCGAAAAATGGAGCGCAGCTGGAGGAAAACAAAACTAGAGGTATTTCGTATTGCTTGGAAGGAAAGTAAGCTATCCTACAGAAAAGCATTAAAAACTGCTAGATCCGATTACCTTTCTTCTCTTTTAGAAGAAAACAAACATAACCCCAGGTATTTATTCAATACAGTGGCTAAATTAACAAAAAATAAAGCCTGAACAAGTGTTGACATTTCCCAACACCACAACAGTAATGACTTTATGAACTACTTTACTTCTAAAATCGATACTATTAGAGATAAAATTGCAACCATTCAACCGTCAGCTACAGTATCACATCAGACAGTGCACTATAGACCCCCTGAGGAACAGTTCCACTCATTATCTACTATAGGAGAGGAAGAATTGTATAAACTTGTTAAATCATCTAAACCGACAACGTGTATGTTAGACCCTATACCATCTAAGCTCCTAAAAGAGGTGCTTCCAGAAGTCATAGGTCCTCTTCTGACTATTATTAATTCCTCATTGTCATTAGGATATGTCCCCAAAACCTTCAAACTGGCTGTTATTAAGCCTCTCATCAACACAAACTGACCTCAAAGAACTAGTACATTATATAGACCAATCTCGAATCTCCCTTTTCTGTCCAAGATACTAGAAAAGGTGGTATCCTCACAATTATGTTCCTTCTTAGAGAAAAATGGTATATGTGAGGATTTCCAGTCAGGATTTAGACCGTATCATAGTACTGAGACTGCTCTCCTTAGAGTTACAAATGATCTGCTCTTATCATCTGATCGTGGGTGTATCTCTCTATTAGTTTTATTGGATCTTAGTGCTGCATTTGACACAATTGACCACAACATTCTTTTGCATAGACTTGAACACTTTGTTGGCATCAGTGGAAGTGCATTAGCATGGTTTAAATCGTACTTATATGACCGCCGTCAGTTCGTAGCAGTGAATGAAGATGTATCATATCGATCACAAGTGCAGTATGGAGTACCTCAAGGCTCAGTACTAGGGCCGCTGCTCTTCACGCTTTATATGTTACCCTTGGGAGATATCATCAGGAAACATGGTGTTAGCTTTCACTGTTATGCTGATGATACGCAGCTCTATATTTCCTCGCAGCCCGGTGAAACACACCAATTTGAAAAACTAATGGAATGCATAGTCAATATAAAAATACTGGATGACGAGTAATTTCTTACTGCTAAATTCTGAAAAAACAGAGGTGTTAATTATAGGACCTAAAAACTCTGCATGTAATAACCGAGAACACTGTCTAAGACTTGATGGTTGCTCTGTCAATTCTTCCTCATCAGTTAGGAACCTAGGTGTGCTACTTGATCGCAATCTTTCCTTAGGCATGGACAAATGGTGAGCATGATTTCACAGAGTACAGCATTTTCAATACAATATTCCAATCAACCAATCAGAATTGAGATATAACCATTTAGAAAATATCTGTTTTAAGCTTAAAATCAGGGTTAGGTGCTTCTACACCTTGTTAATCAGCTCTCATTTCCCACTGATTTTAGGAATAAATTATGAGTAGGGTTATGTTTAGGGTTAGGGATTGGGTTTAGTCTCGATAATAATGTTGATCCAGGATAATCAGAAGATGTGGGTCCAGGAACATGTCTTACTTGGAAAAATCACGCGACCTGGACAAATACAGATGCTTCCTGCAAATGTTTGTTTATGAGTTAAATCATACTCAACACAGAGCATGAAGACGAGACATGTTTCAAAGGTCATAGATGTTTTTCAAAGAAATTGTTCTTGTTTATTACACACACGAATGCACAACAGGGAAACTCACTTTTTCTGAACATGCAAAATATTTATTATTTCTTATTACATTTGTTTGACTCTCTGTGCCCATATACTGTATTTTGCTGCTGTCAAATTCTCCATAAAACTCTAAGAATACATTTTTACTGTATTTTACTGTTTCTTTATGACTACACCAGCTCTCCCTTCCGAGATATTCATCTGCACAAAAATCCTGACAATCGAGCCGTCGTCTGATGGAGATAAAAACAATAGCTGTGTTTTGAATTTGGCTATACTTGCTTATAAAATGAGGGAAGCAAGATGAAATCTGTTTTAAAGTGCTCGATGAACAGAGCAGACGCAAACATCTCAGAAACTAAACAAGGTTTGTCCAAGAAATGAAATTTGTCGCTAGACATTTTTTATTTATTTTAAACATTTATTTTAATGTCACTTAATATAGAGACAAAGTCGTTTAGCTGACATCTACTTTTCTCCAGCTACAGGCCACGGGTCAAAACTGCGCTCTGCGTTAATCACACGTTAAATTAGTGCCGCTACAATTAGTTTGAGTTAATGAATTATTATTAACGTGTTAATTTTGGCAGCCCTAATACATATTGTGTGTGTGTGTATAATGTGTGTGTGTACATGTAGGCTACAAGTTTTGTTCATAACACTCTTTAAGGGAAATGACGATGAACTGTTGTTTCTGTTTTGTCCTGCTCAGTTCATCGCTAGATGTTTGTAGTGTCCTCATCTGAACTTATGAATCCAGTTAAATTTGAGAAGCTTGAATGGAAATGGTGCATAATAAAAGTAGCCTGTCGTGTAAACTTCTTCATAGTTTTTTCCCACTCATCACATGGGTCATATTACACCTCAACTTATTTACTGGCTTTCCTGCTAAACGAGTACACACATTTACAAAGAAAAAAAAAATGAGGAACTGATGCCACAGCTGAGTCTGCCATAAACATTCACACAATACTGAAATACCGATTGATGTTAAACAAACATTCATACGCATTTATGATGTGAAAATAATGCACAAACAGCTGTTTAATTGCTGTTATTTAAAAATGGGAACATCTAAATTACTGATTTTATTCAAGTCAAAATACCATATATATATTCTCTCTTTAATTCACAAATAATAACATCAGACGATCTGTAGTTTACCAAGTTCTGTGCGTTCCTAAAATCAATGCAAAGCTGTAATTACATAAAGAGAGAGCTTATGTTATATGGAAATTTCTCTGAATTATAAGGAAAACAGTGCAAAAAGAGTTTGGAGAACATGAGGGATGGATTCATCACCTTCAATTTTCACAACTAGAATTAGTTTTCAAGTGCCAACCAAAAGCAACAATGATTGTATTCACAGAGCATCTGCTCACGCTGATCTCCTCTTTCATGCTTTGATATAAACACAGAAGCTGAAGTCGTCTTGCAGGTTTCAGTCTTTGTTTAGCTTGCGCTGGAAGCACAACGACCCACAGATCTGGTTATGATTACACACTCTTCATCTGGAAGAACCGGAACGAAGCTGAACTGAAGGAGAGTTCATTACAACTCCAAAAACATCCCAAAGACACGGAGATCTGCTCAATATCACTCTCAGAACAACAGACACAGACGCTGACCCTGCGACGCTTTCACACCCTTGAGCATTATTCACCCTGAACAGAGTATACTACATCAGTATCTAAAGCATACGCATTAGCACCTAACTGGAACATATCTGTTTCTGTGGAGAAGAAGTCAGTTCTGCCGTCTCTAGCGTGTTGTGAGGAGCGAGCGGATCAGGGATCATATGTTTGCTGTAGTTCAGACTCATATTCTCTAATGGCTTTCTGCTGCAGTCATAAAATAAAATACACACAGACGCTTTCTGCTCCTGGAACTCATCCAGTCTCAGCGCTGTCATGAGAGCAGGTCAGAGGTCAGAGGTCAGAACAGATCTGCGTGACCCGCTGGACGTTTGCATGCTCTCCTTCAGGTCCTCTGAACAGAGTTCTCACACACAGATGCAGAGTATCATGGTATTATTATCACATACAGTGGGGATCGAAAGTTTGGGCACCCCTTGCAGAATCTGTGAAAATAAGAGTAATTTTCAAAAAATAAGAGAGATCATACTAAATGCATGTTATTTTTTGTTTAGTACTGTCCTGAGTAAGATATTGTACATAAAATATTTTAACATTTAGTCCACAAGACAAAAAAATAGCTGAAATTATTAAAATAACCCCACTCAAAAGTTTGGGAACTCTTGGTTCTTAGTGCTGTGTTCTGTTCCCTGATGATCCTCGACTGTCTTTCTGTTTTGTGACGGTTGTGCATGAGTCCCTTGTTTGTTCTGAACAGTTAAACTGAGCAGCGTTCTTCAGTTTTCCAGCATCTTTACATATTTGAACCCTTTCCACCAGTGACTTTATGATTTTGAGATGCATCTTTTCACACTGAGGACATTTGAGGGACTCAAACACAACTATTTAAAAAGATTCAAACATTCACTGATGCTCCAGAAGGAAACAAGATGCATTAGGAGCTGGGGGTGAAAACTTTTGGAATTTGAAGATCAAGGTAAATTGTACTTAATTTGTTTACCGGGAAACATACGAGTATCTTCTGTTGCTTATGAAGGGCAGAACTAAATGGAAAAAAAATTTTATTTCAACAAAATAAGACAAATTTGGACAACCATCACAAAACAGAAAGACAGTCGAGGATCATCAGGGAACAGAACACAGCACTAAGAACCAAGGGTTCCCAAACTTTTGAGTGGGGTTATTTTAATAATTTCAGCAATTTTTTTTGTCTTTTGGACTAAATGTTAATATCTTTTATGTACAATATCTTAATCAGGACAGTACGAAATAAAAAATAACATGCATTTAGTATGATCTCTCTTATTTTTTGAAAATTACTCATATTTTCACAGATTCTGCAAGGGGTGCCCAAACTTTCGATCCCCACTGTACATTTATACATCCTCAGGTTCATAACATGCCCACAGAAAACTGTATATGGACATGTTAATAATATGTATAATTCATTTATATATGATAATATATGTAGCAAAAAAAAATCCTTTGTATAGAAATGTATATTATTTATGAGGTGCGTGTTTTGTATAATTTAGAGGTGAATATTGTTTAGTGCCATGAGTTCTGCTCAACACAAAATAATAAAGAAGAAATATTGCAGTAAAATACAGTGAACAGGGCTCCAGACTGCGACCAAAACAGTCAAAAACTTGTTTGAAAAAATTTATTAATTACTAATGTATTAATTATATATTAATATGTTTTTGCTGAAACTATGGTTTGAAAAGTATAAATGTAGTGCCTTTTTCCTGATGTTTTGCCATCATCACACCTTTAGTTGTTGACGTAATAAACAGAAACGATACGCATCAGTTTTAGTGTGAGACAGAGCTGATCTGGAGCAGCTGAAGCAGCGTGAGACACGAGGAAACGTCAGGAGACGTGAAGAAACCTGAGGAAACGTCAGGAGACGTGAGGAGACGTGAGGAAGACAGAGACGTGAAGAACACAGAGACACGAGGAACAGAGAGACACGAGGAAACGTCAGGAGACGTGAAGAAACCTGAGGAAACGTCAGGAGACGTGAGGAAGACAGAGACGTGAAGAACAGAGAGACACGAGGAACAGAGAGACACGAGGAAACATCAGGAGACGTGGAGAAACCTGAAGAAAGTCTGTTTGGTGCACATCTATAACAGGTAAAGCTGGCAGCTCTATAGATATTGGCAATATCATTAACAGCTCATGTTTATAATCGATAGTAATATGGCTTGTTCTTGTCGAGATCTTAGTCTGTATGCTGTTCTGTTAAAAGCAGGCAGGTCACTGGGTCAAAAACAGGTTTTGTTGTGCTGCTTGAAAGTCTCTTCACATCCCAATAGCAGTTACTGTTTAAGTGTCTAAATGTATTTATATATCGTCTGTGGAAGGCGTAGGACCATAAATTGTTTGTCCAATCAAGATGTACGGTCTGAACAATGCGACCTGAGACGTCATCAGTGTTTCCAGCGAGAGCGATGGATGATTTCTCCTCGTATCTCAGGTTTCTGATCTGTCTGAGAGCCGTCATGTGTTGAGAGTTATTACACAGATCTAGCTTTGAAGAAATCCCCTTCATTCATTCATTACCTTCATATTATTTGTAGTGCAGGTGCTGTCTAATAATCACAATAAGCTTTGAGCTCTGTTACATCTTAATAAATAAAATATCAGCTTTAAAATTCTGACAAATTCATAACAAAATGTAAATAATAAATACAGTTTTGGTGCTCTTTATTGTGACATGAGAGAATGCTTTAGTGCCTCGTATCTTTCTCTTTACTACGAGAGGACAGAGTTAGGGTCAGTGATGTTGACCCTTTCTGTTTTATAAACATCCTCTGTGACCGTATAACTCTCAAAGACACACACACACACGCACACGCACACACACACGCGCACACACACACACACACACACACACTTCAGCACTACCCCTACAGTGAATCTGGCTCTCAGGACATCTACAAGATGAGTTAATATGCTGATAAAGACTATATTAGTCTAGATGGAAATAGGGGTCCACGTGCACCCCCCGGCTTTTTTTAAGCCACATGATTTTTTTAAATCCTTAAAGTGTCTATTTTCAGAATCTGCCAGGTGCCAAGCTGAAATAATGTCCCAAAGGGTTCTTTTTTAACCCTTTGCTGCACCCGACAGGAACCCGAAAAGTCTAAAAAATGAAATAGAAAGTGGCATAACATTAGAAGTAAACAACACACAGAGACAAATGAACACATTTTCCCATACAATTCTGATCCCAGGAATTTAATGGAATGGTTATTTTTGACATTTGACAACATATTGACCTTATTTCTGGACAAAAATAGCAAAAAATGGCCAAAGATGTGTAGAGGATCAACTATTTTTTTGTTTCCTTAAGCGCATAGGGTGATTTTTTTTTTTCACGACATATTATTTCTTTATCATTCAAGTGTCTATTTTAAGATTAAATTGGGTACCAAGCTGAAATAATCTCCAAAATGCTTGATTTTTAACCCTTTGCACCAAACCTGAAAAATCTAAATATGATATAAAGTGGCATAACTTTTGATGTAAACAACTCACGGAGACAAATGGACACATTTTTCAATACTATTCTGACCCCAGAAATTGTTATTTGTCATGTTTTATAACATCTTGACCATCTGTGGTCAAAAAGAGCAAAAAAAGTTCAATTGACAGCGTTTTTATTATACTTAGCCTAAAATAGGGTTTATTTGAACCTTTTACTTCACCTATCCTGAACCTGAAGAGATTTAAAATAGTTTGTGTGTGTGAGTGTAGTGATCTGTCAGACTGATGTAGAGAAACAGTGGAAGTGTTGTGTGATGATCCATTATTCTCTGCTTCATCTCAGCCGTATTTCATCACTGTTCTTTAATGAGGCGGAGCAGAAAAGGGAAGTTCAACTCAAACGTTTCAGGAAGGTTGTATTTAACTTGACCACATCTGCTAGAAACATCGGTCCGTTATGCCAACACAGTGTGGGAATGTTTCACAAGTGTTTTTAGCTTGTTATCAGAGAATAATGTTTTGTGTGAGAAGCATGAGTCTGAGTCAAGCTGAGCGTGTGAACACTGTTCACCTGTGAAGTTACAGGACACTAACGCTGTTCTACCGACAGACAACACACACCTGACCTACATAAAGACGGCAAGACAGCGATTGTTCTGCCTGCTGTTATAAACATGAAGCACTTATCTTGTGCAATGTTTACTGCCTTGAACCAAATGACCGATGAACAGTGAGGACAAGATTTATTTGATCCCCAGCTGATTTTGTAAGTTTGATCACTTACAAAAGAAATGAAGAGTCTGTAATTTTTATTGTAGGTTTATTTTAATGCATAAAGACAGAATACCAGTAAAAAAAAACCATTATATAAAGGTTAGACATTGATTTGCTTTTCAGTCAATGAAATAAGTATTAGATCCCCACCAACCAGCTGTAACTCTTGGTTATGAGTCCTCTGAACACAGATTAGTGCTGAGACTTTAAGAAGTTACTCCTAATATCAGCTGGTTGGGTGTATAAGACACCTGTCCACACGATCTGTGTCTTCCATCACAACCTCTTCAGCAAGACCAAGACCAAGACCAAAGAGCTGTGGAAGGACGTTAGAGACAGGGTTGTAGATCTGCACAAGACTGGAATGGGCTTCAAGTGCATCAGCAAGCAGCTTGGAGAAGACAACTGTTAGTGTGATTATTCAGAAATGGAAGAAATACAAAACAACCCTCAGCTTTGGTCTGGAGCTCTGTGTAAGATCTCTCCTCATGCGGTGAAGATGATCACGAGAAAGATGAAGGATCAGCCCAGAACTACACCAGAGGAGCAGCGCTCGCTCAAGAAGACACAAGTTCAGACCCCTCTAAAGTCTGCCAGAGAACATCTAATGATTCAGAGAAGACTTGAGAGAAAGTGCTGTGGTCAGATGAGATCAAAACTGATCTGTTTGGCTTGAACTCGACTCGCCGTGTTTGGTGGAAGAGCAATGATGACTATGACACCAAGAACAGCATCTTACAGTCAAGCACAGAGCCGAAATATTATACTTCAGGGCTGTTTTCTGTGTAGGGTACAGGACGACTTCATGTTCTGTAAAATCTTGGAGGAGAACCTCCTTCCCTCAGCAGAACACTGAAGATGGGTCATGGATGGGTCTTCCAGCAGGACAATGACCCGAAACACACCTCCAAGACAACAAAGAAGTGTCTCGAGAAGAAGCAGATGAAGGTGATGGAGAGCCGAGCTAGTGTCCAGACCTCAATCCTGTAGAAGATCTGTGGAGCGATGAAACTTTCAGCTGCCGAACGACCCTAAAGATTTAGAGAGGATCAGAATCGCTCCTGAGATGTGTGCACACCTGCAAGAAACACCTGACCTCTCTGTGCTCACTAGTAAGGGTTTCTGCTCCAAGAACTGAATCATGTTTGGCTCGGGATCAAATACTTACAGTATCACTCACTGAAATTCACATCAATTTCTAACCTTTATATAATGTTTTTTCTGGATTTTTTGTTGGTATTCTGTCTCTATACGTTCAAATAAACCTGCCATAAAATACAAACACTTCTTTACTTTTCTTTTTTTGTGTAAGTGGTCAAAATGACAAAACCAGTGGGAGATCAGGTAAATATTTCCCCGCTGTACAACACTAGACCAGTGACTGTAATGACCTGAGAGCGAACACTAACCCTGCTTCATATGGACACGATCAACATGGACAGCTCGGAGCATTATACATGTGTGTCGCTGGCTGCAGACGTCTGCTGTGTTTCCTAATGACACACATAAAGCTGTTTGCAGAAGCTCGCTGCAGAATCCTAGGCAGAGGCAGCTTGGATTTCTTGTAAATCACGTGACTTTATCTCCAGCAGCACTTCTGCAGCGTGACCAGACGGAGTCGCCCTTGAGAGGAAACACGGGCGTTTACAAGAAATCCCTGAGTCTCGCTGGAATCCACCCTGCTTCCCTGCATGCCATACTTCACATTACTAACTGCTCATCTTTGACACAAAACCAACAACACCCTGGCATCTTTCAAGGAGATGAGAATATCTGTCTTTAACAACAGGATAAAAGTCAGAAAAAAGGCACAGCAACAGGAGCCTTACAAGCAACTCTGCGGAAGCTCCTTCACATCTGAAGGGTTCATATTAGTGTCCAGGAGTAAACATACCCTTAACATAGTAATATGTACTCTTAGGATACAAATACAAGACTTTTAAGGGGTTTTCAAGCACATGGTGTAGTTTACAGTTGTTTGAGCATCAGCAGCTGTTTTTAAGCAGCGATGAGAAACAGCTTTAGTTCAGAAAAGGAAGCACATGCGGATCACATGTGTTTCACACACTCACACACTCTCCGCATGTGGAAGCGAGCATGAGGTAGTGGTGAGCGATTAAACAGACATCGAGTCATTGTGATTGTGCAATTCACACTCGAAAATTTGTGCTTTTTGTATTTCCTGAGCCACTTTGATTTCATATCATCTCTGTTGCATTGCACTAAAACAGACAGAGTTTGAGCTTGTGCTGCTTGAAATGCCAGTTTGCAGAGAGATGCATGGAAATACAGTGAGGACGAGTTTTACATAATCCGGCGCGCAGCATACCATACGTCCGATCTCTGATGACTGATCAAGTGTTTGTTATTTCAAGCAGTCTGCTGTAGATCATAGTGGAAAATAAGACATTTGCAAAAGCAAGTAAACAAAGCCCAGCATGACCTCAAACACTGACTACAGAATGATTCAGCGTTCCTGCAACAGTATGCCAACGTTTCAATGTGTGTTTGTGTCCACTGCAAGCTCTAAACCGCATCTTCTGTTTATTTCCTCACATTGTGTGAAGAGACAATCATCTGCAACAGAAGGTCACCTTAAACACCCACAGGGAAGAATCAAACCTGCTGCTGTTGTTAAACATTTACAGATCATTAAAACTTTGCGTGACACGTATGAATGATTGGATGCATTATAGGTTTCAATATCTGTCAAAGTTAAAAGAGATCTCACTATGAAGATGTTAGTCATTTGAAACATCAGTTATAAAATCCCTGCACTCATCTGATCCAGTGTGGGTTTACAGACTCAGTTCATCAGCTCGAGTGAGGCATGTTCTGAGTTATCATGTAAATACATTACAATGTGACTACAAGTTCTTCTAGGTCAAGAGCAATGCATTTCTTATTTCAGTCAGGAGCGTGAACAAAGGCATTGTTTGCATGCGAATGTCTATGGAAATGCTGCTTGTTTTGCTGCTGATCACCATGGCATACAGGCCAAACAACAAAGTTCAGATTCAGTGCCATATCTCGATGACTAACTGACATACTTTGACATATTTTGATCACCTCTGGTTATGAAAGCATGTGATCATATGAAGATATAGAGCTGACAGACAAGACTGCACTGACTCTCACTGAGCTTAGACATAGTATATTAGATTAAACCTCAGATAAATCTGATCAATGAGTCATTAACACATATTAGATATGAGTAAACACAGTCTGGAGCGCTTGATTCTGACCGGTCAATCTCTGCACTCAACAAACCAGGTCTGGATAACAGTAATCTGACCCAGCAAACCTCATGTGTTCATTTATTACAGAAGCCTTCAGTCTACAGTCACAGTGATCTCAAACTGAATCGTGAATGTGAAACTCAAAGATTAATGAATACATTTATGACATTTAAAACTATTACTAATTATGATGAATGCTTATGAATGACGCGGGACACAACATGAGAACGAGGTTTAGACCGAATACCAGTGCTGGGTGTAAACCATTACTAATGATTAATTACTCTCATTTAATCACTTTTCCTTTGAAAATATAAAGAAAGGGATTACTCTTAACTTTTCTGTGTTACGATTACAATAACTTCTGATGTAATTCCTTTGAATGAAATAGATCTCTACATAAAAGCAAGTCGATTAACACAATCTCCCTTTAAATGCTCAGTAATTAATCAATGATTTATGCACTTTTATCATCTATGCTTGTTTTATCATCTATCCTTGTTTTATCATCTATCCTTGTTTTGCTGAACTGGTTCGCGGGTGTTAGGAGGTTTAGAAAGAATTTGTATAAGTATTACAATACTTTGTAGTAAAAGTACTTAGTAATCTAATTACACTATTGAAGGTGTAAGAATCTAGTAATTACAGTTCTTTTCATCTGCTCACACACAGAATCTTTCCCTGTCTCAGTTTCTGAAAGCTGACACACCAGATCTACAAACCAGACACTAATCATCAGACTTTGACCCAGTTTTCATTTCAGAATTTATTTATTTTTTTTGGCAAAACTATATGATTTATCTAAAAATATTATGTTTTGGTAAATGTGTTACATAAGACAACATAAGACAAATGTTTGCTTTTGATATGTGTTTGTGATATTTTGAATTCAGTGCTTAATATCACAAGAGATCTGAGGCACTTTGCGTTTTGTGCAATTCTTGTATTTCTTAGTTTTGGGGCAAAGTTTAAAAAATGTTTAAGCAGTTCTAAATAATTGTTAAATAATATAATTGTACAATGCTATGTATCAAAGTACTATGGTGCAGCGGAAAGCACTTGTTTTATTATTCAGTTAAAGAGTTTTACATTTCATTCCTGAATATGCAAATGCAATCCTCAGATAGTGTTATTCACGGTCGACAAGTCAAGTCAAGTCACCTTTATCTATAGTGCTGCTTTAAACAATACAGATTCTGTCGAAGCTCTTTAGTGTGTGTGTGTGTGTGTGTGTGTGTGTGTGTGTGTGTGTGTCAGTCACGTGTTCTGGTTCTCTGTAGATGTGTGTGGTTACTCTGCCCCCTGCTGGACACTGCACGCACCCATCGTTACTCCAGCGCATCTCCCGCGTTACTCTACACAGATTCTACATTACCATGACCACAGCCGTAAACGTGATCACAAAGAGACAGAGGAACTAAACAACACTTACTAAACAATGAAGGCACAATAACTGACTCCTGAGCGAACCCTGAATGTTGTCCTGAAGCGTCGTTGATCAGAGCATCTCGTCCCCCGGCAGAATCCGAGCGGGGCGTGACGTCATCACGACCGTTACACGACCGCTCAACGATTTCAGCGCAAATATCATGAGTGTCTTCACGATCGCAGCCAGTGTAACGATAGAAGGTAAAGTTAACGGGGATCTAAACTGGACTCACGGTGCCATAACGTTTTAACGCCGAGTCACTTTCTCTTTCACATTCACCAACAGCAAAGCGTTCAGATCGCCACAGAACGTGAAATTCTCAATGAAATTCCCCAAACTCACTAATACTCAATCCAGCAGACCATCACAAGATATCTGTGAATGTTATGTTTGCTATGAGACATCTGTAAACCCTGACATTAAACCCGTTTGTGGTGATGTGCTGATGTGAAAGCAAACAGCTGCAGTCATGAAGAACAATCATCATCAAGAACACAAACTAGATTCGTTATCTAAAATAAGATTGAAGGATTGAAACACGCTTACCAAGAGTCGATCGTGGTGTCTAATGAACAGAATAAATGTGTTTAATCCGAACTCGTGAAGGACAGAAAGGTAGCAGACGAGCACAAATACACTGAAGGCTTTAAACCTCTCTTTCACTTTCGCTTTACTCAGATGTGAGGGAGGAGATGAGAGGAATTCACCAGAAACCAGAGACTGTGCTGGAAATGACCTTCAGAGAGAAACCATCACAGTTTAAGAAAAGCTCTGTCTATCCTCATGTAGATGATCGGGTCTTAATGTGGGGCTTATTCTTCAGACAATCCTCTGACCTCCTTTCATTCTCTTCCATTTTTAATTCTAGCCTACAACACTAAAACAAAATAAGGTTACACTTTATTTTTAGGTGTCCTCGTTAGTGCAATTATACATATAAGTCTATTAATGAATTAACTACATGCATTTACTGTAGGGTTAGGTACGGTGCCCGAGAGATGACATTAGAGATATTAATTTGAAAGAAGGTCATATTAACACGAGTTTAAACAAACCTGCGTGACCAGAGCGATCAGGGATTATCAGAGATGGATTCATTAATGTTTGATTTTGAATTAAGAAATTATTATATTATTTATTATAGAAATTATTACATTATTAAATTATTGTATTAACCACAGGCCTCATCTACCGGACTGTACATGCAGTAGTCAGCATTCAAATAAAGTTTATTCAAGATTCAAGATTTTTATTCGTCACATACAAAATTATATACAGCATATATAACAGCAGTGAAATGTGAGTCAGGTCCGCTCCATGGACAGTGCAATTATTAAAGAATACAACACAGATGAAAATATACATAAATATAGCTACGTAAGAATGAAATAAAAGTAAACAATCAAAATATAAGAATAAAATATAAAAAAGATATATATTGTAGAATTAAATATAGAACGCAAAATAATGTGCATGAAAGTAAACTGTAGTCTTAAATATTAAGATACACAGGGATGTACAATGTGCAAATGTGCAAACAGGGTGACACTGTCAGTGTGTCTATGTGAGGCAGTGAATGATGAAGATCTTACTGATAAAGTGAACATTAAGTGGAGGCATGAGGATGATAAGAAGCTGGTTTTGAGTTTAGGAGCCTGATGGCCTGGGGGAAGAAACTCCTCCTGAGTCTCTCGGTTTTTGCCATCAGGCTGCGGAAGCGCTTACCAGATGGCAGCAAAGTGAAAATATGATTACTGGGGTGGGTGGAGTCCTTGATGATTTTAACAGCTCTACTTCTGCAGCGTTTGAGGTAGATGTCCTGAAGAGAGGGAGAGCAGACACAGAAGCCCCTTTCACACTGCACGTCGGACCCGCAATATTCCCGTAACATTGCCTGGTCGCCTTCTGTGTGAAAGCAACCACGTCCCGGAATTGATTACCGAATCGAACCCGGGTCGGGGACCTAGTAACATTGCGGTAATCGATCCGGAACGAGCGCTGTGTGAACAAAAGCCAGATCTAATTCGGTATCGAAGTGATGACGCGCGTTATCGCGCGACTTTTTTACCGGCTGTTTTGAAGGAAGATCAACATTCGCGACGAAAACATATGTGCAAACTGTAATGAAGCAGAGATCAGTTAGTTCCTCACTTTCCGCGCTGACACTGAGATCGTTTGCTTGCTTCAGTTAAAGTATAACGTGCCAAGCGTTGTCGACTCGTACATTACACGTCACGCGCTGATGTCACGTGTCGTTACGGGATCTTCAAGGGTTGTGTGTGAAAGCACGCACATATACCGGGTCATCACTGGCAGTGTGAAAGTGCCAAATCTAGCGACCAGGGAACAATTACAGGAACACTTTACCCCTGTATTTGCCGGAATGGCAGTGTGAAAGGGGCTAGAGATGCACTCAGCTAAGCGCACAACTCTCTGCAGGGCTTTGCAGTCTTGACTGGAGCTGTTCCCATACCACACTGAGATACACTGAGTCAATACACTTTCTATAGCTCCAGAATAGAAAGTTTTCAGGATTGCTGGTGAGACCCTGAATTTCCTCAGCTGTCGCAGATGGTACAGTCTTTGCCTGGCTTTATTAACCTGTGTTTGAATGTGAGTAGTCCAAGTGAGGTCCTCAGAGATGTTTACACCAAGGTACTTGAAGCTGCTCACCCTCTCCACAGGTGTCCCGCTGATCATAAGAGGAGTATAGGGCTGCTGCTGTCTCTTCCTGAAGTCCACAATCAGCTCTTTAGTTTTGCTCACATTCAGAGAGAGACAGTTGTCCTGGCACCATGATGTTATTTTCCCACCTCATCCAAGTATGCGGTCTCATTATTGTTGTGAATGAGGCCCAGAACCACAGTATCATCAGCAAATTTGATAATGGATGTGGAGCTGTGTGAAGACACGCAGTCATGTGTGTAGAGAGAGTAGAGCAGGGGACTCAGGACACAGCCCTGTGGGACTCCTATGTTCAGGGTGATGGAGCTGGAGGTGTACTGTCCTACTTTCACCACTTGAGGTCTTCCAGTGAGGAAATCAAGAGTCCAGTCGCAGAGTGAAGAATTCAGTCCGAGGTCTATGAGTTTAGAAGCTAGCTTTATGGGTACTATAGTATTAAAAGCTGAGCTATAGTCAATAAATCGCAGCCTTACATAGTTCCTGTTATTGCTGTCAATGTGTGTAAGAGAAGAGTGCAGGATGTGAGAGATGGCATCATCGGTGGATCTGTTTGGGTGATAACAAACTGAAGAGGGTCCAAAGTATCCGGGATGGAGGAGCAGATGACGTTTTTAACCAGTCCCTCAAACACCTTCATGACTATTGATGTGAGAGCAACTGGACGATAGTCATTCAGACAATAGGGTTTATTGTTCTTTGGCACAGGGATGATGAAAGGTTTTTTGAATGAGGTGGGAACCACCGATGTAGCAAGAGACTCATTAAAAATGGATGTAAACAAACCAGCGAGCTGATCAGCTCAGGACCGCAGAACACAGCCAGAAATCCCATCAGGTCCGGCTGCTTTCCTTACATTCACTCGCTTTAGTGCCCTCCGAACCTCGTCCTTATCATGAATGAAAACAAATATATCCATCCTACAGTCTTTTAAGTCCATTATAAGTCCATTAACTGATCGTCTTTTTCCTGTTATATAAATATATTATTATTATTATTATTAGCCTATTATTTTTGCTTATATTTTTATATTAGTTTATTAATTTTTCCCTTCATTATGATCTCTTAACGTTATGAACATTTTTGTAAATAATAGCCCACTGTAAATGCCAATCGAGCTTTGATTATGCTGACTGGAATTTTTGCCAGAATGGAGATTAAAATTTAATATATTTCATTTTATTTTGGCTAATTAATAGACCAAAATTATAAATAATATAGTGTTTCACTGAGGAATTAAACATTCATGTAGTTTAATTTGTAAATGAAAAACACAACATGCTAATTTATCATCAGATATGGACGTAAATACAATCATTACGTCAAAACTTTAATTGTTAGGCATTTATTTGCAAGAATTATGGTAGGCTAGCAAATGCTAGAATAGTTATCCAAAAACATTAAATAGGTAAAGCCCTACACAAACTTGAAGGGAAAATAATCATTTATAACAATACATATAAAATAATAGCTCCATCATAGGTACCACTCACCCCCCTCCACTTTGGATGTTATGTGCCGTGAGGTCAAGCCTTCCGGTGGGGGGCGTTATGTCACACTCTGTCCTGTGCTTTGTGTGTGTTTTTGCTCATGTTAATTGATTACATCCCAGGTGTGTCTAGTCTGTTATCCCATTTGTCTGTGTGTAAATAGTGTTTCCTGTTTTGAGTTCACTGTCGGCAGTGAAATGTCTTCTTGAGATCCTGTGGTTCCTCGTCGGGATTATATTAAAACTCCATGTTGAAGAAATCTCCTGCGTCTCCTAACCCTAACCCTAACAGTCTAGTGAAAGAGAAAACAGAAGTGACGTGGTGGCAGATGCTCTGTGCACCTCAGTCTGTTGCAGTATATTATGAAACAGTATGCAACCCATTCAGTGTATGCTTATTAAAATCTATGTTGCATTATTCAGTCCCTCCAGAAAAACGCAGACTTTTTTTGTGATTGTTGCGGGCAAAAATTCTTGATTTCGCAGCACGTTTTCTTAAAAAATGCGATGGAATATGCGGGATATTTTTGCAATTTTATGCGATGAAATTGCGTGAACTTGCAAAAACTGCAGTTTGATGAAAAAGAGAAAAAAAGGTGATTCCCCCAACACCTTTTTCTCATTCTTTTGTGCTAATTTTTGTTGGCAAATAAGAATGAAGTTTGGTTTCACCGCGGAGTTTGCAGATGATGTTCACGTCACGTAATTACGTCACTTCACAAGGTTCTCATGGCAATATGGAGAAATGGCGCTTTACTTGTGTGAAGTAAACGCGAAACTTTTCAACTTCTGCTAACATATATGTGAGTTTTTGCAACGAAATTATGAAAATCATGATTATGAAATCATGCTAGCCCCGCATATTTTGCTTTCTGAAATTGGCAATTTATGCGGCAAAAGAGCGGCGTATTTGAAAAAATGCGACCCTGCATAAATATGCGGCCTTTGGCTGATTATGCATTAAATCATGCGATCGCATTATCACGTTTTTCTGGAGGGACTGATTATTGGGAGCTTGCCCTGTCCCTTCAACATTTAAATCATGAACTTTACAACGGTAAATTTTCCATCCACAGTCTCTAAATATTGTGTAAATGTCATAAAATATCAAATGTTTTGAAATCCTTAAACTAAATGGAATCACAGTCTGAAGCCAATAACATCAGAGTCGGTGTCCATCATACACTACATGAAATCTGTCATCTCTGACTGACCTAAGCCTGCAGAACACCCCTGACGCCGACTCCAGATCTGTGGAGTAGTTTATTCCTGCCTTAACTCTGAGTAAACTTTTGAACGTCAGGAATCTGTAAAGATCATGGGAACTTTAGTTGATTTTGCACATTATTACTAGAGCTTCCATGTTCCATGTTTTTTTTTATTACAGAGCAAAATAACAATACAAGCTTCAACCCCCCCCCCCACCCACCCCACCATACATTCATACCACAACCATAATCATCCACACAGTGTTATGACACGAAAGCAAAGTGAAACGAAGCACAAAGCAAACAAAGTTAATAACATAAGAAAATGAAAAATAAAATAAATCAATATTACTAATCAAAAAATCAATAACAAAAAACACAATAGAATTAGCAAAACATTTATGCCATAACACATGGCGCACCTTTAAGAACGTACACCTAATATTTATATCTCTAACTCCAATAAGCAGACATTCCATTTATTTTCATGCTCAGTTATTATTTGTTGCAATAATTGTTTCTAGCATATACTGATAAAACACTCTATTCTTAAAGTGTTTTTACATAAGTTTGATAAAGATTTTGCTTTAAAAATACAAATTTTACCCATCAAAATAATCATATTCAAAAAGTGTATGCATTTTCCCTCAAAGACACATAACAAAATGTTCTGAGGTGTCATTTGCAAAACAATATCCATAGACCTTAACCATAACTGTATACTGACCCAAAACTTAGCCACATGTGGGCAAAAATAAAACAAATGCATCATGTCCTCCTCCTCATCCCCACAGAACCTGCAACAGGGATCCTTTTCTATCTGCCATTTAAACAGAGATTTTTTTGTTGCAATAATTTTATAAAAGATTTTAAGTTGAAATATTCTGGAATATGAATTGATTGTAGTTCTATAAATTTTTCTAAAGTAATCTTTCCATAAAATTGGATCATTAAATTCATCTTCCCAAAACAGGAGTGTTCTGTGTGGAAAAAGTGCAGTGCCTGTAATATTTAAATTCCAAATATATATTATTTTATTTAAATTTACACCAGACAACCATTTAAGGCATCTTATTGGTGGGAGACAAACCATTAATTTATTCTTCTTTTCATTTTGCAGTTTCATTTTCCAAGTTTTAGGAATTGCAGAAATCCGCTGGTTGAATTTTAACTGATTGAGAGAAATGCTAAAAACATTTCTCAAGTTTTCATAAGAAATAAAATCTACAGATAAATCTAAAAGGTCATTGACAAAAATTAACCCATTTTTGACACATTCCTCCCCCAACAGTGGCTTGTCTCCAACCCTAATGTTTGAATTCATCCATAGCAACTGTGTCTGAATGTCTTGAATTGTATCTGGAGGATGGTACTGGAAATTCAACCAAGCTTTCAGTGCATCCTTGAAGAATGGTGATAACTCTTTTAAACTATTTTGAAATATTTTATCAATATGTATTGCTTTTAATTGGTAAAAAGGAAATATATTATTCGAGAAAAAGGAAAAGGCTGAATATAATCTCTGGCTTTTGATCCATTGTTTGTTGTGATAAATTTTAGCAACCCAGGAGGCTTTCAAGGAACAATCCATCATTCGAAGATTTTTCAAATTCAGTCCACCGTTATCATAAGAATTATATAAATACTGCCTTTTAATTTTATCTTGTTTATTGTTCTATATAAATTGTAAAAATTTTTGTTCGAAATGTTTGAAGAACTTCATACTAGGTGAAGGAAGAACCTTAAGTGGGTAAATTGTGGAATTACTAATGTATTAATCAGAGTTACTTTTCCTTGAATTGTCAGAGAGCTCCCCCTCCAAGGTTGTAAAATTCTATCTGCCTTTTCCATCCTTCTCTCATAATTGAATTTAACAATTTCTTTAAAGTTATCAGGTAGATGAATCCCTAGTAAATTAACGTCTCCATTAATCCATTTAACAGGAACAGAACTGTTTAAAATAAAATTTGTGTCTTTTAATGTCCCAATTCTCAGAATGTTACATTTCGCTAAATTAGGTTTCAAACCAGATATTTTTGAAAAAGTATTTAATTCCCTTATTAGTCCTTTCAAAGTGGATTGTGTTGGTTTTATAAAAAAGATTGCATCATCAGCATACATTGTTAGCTTAATCTCTTTACCGTTTGGAAATAGACCTGATATATCTGGATTGTTCCTAATTTTAATAGCCACAATTTCAATACAGAAAATAAAGAGATACGGTGACAAAGGACACCCTTGACGGACTCCTTGCATTAATAAAATGTGTCTGATATATGACCGTTATTAATCACTCGACTAACTGGATGATTATAAAGAGTTTCAAACCACTGTATTAAGTTTTTCCCAAAATTCAAAAAGCTAAGACATTGTTTTATGAACTTCCATTGAACTTTATCAAACGCCTTTTCAAAATCAGCAATAAACAATAATCCTGGTTCCTGATGGTTCTCATAAAAATGTAAAGTGTCCAGTATTTGTCTCAAGTTATCTCCTATAAATCTCCCCTTAATAAAACCTGCTTGATTGTTGTTTATAACATCTCCAATTATATTTTTTATTCTTAAAGCAATACATTTAGATAAAATACGAGTATCACAACAGAGCAGGGTTAATGGACGCCATTTTTTTTTAACCATTTTGGGTCTTTATATTTCCCATCAGGATTTTGTTTTAAAAGTATTGAGGTAACTCCCTCTCTTTGTGAATTAGATAAAATACCTTGTTGAAATGAAAAGTTGAAAGATTCTAATAAGGGTTTTTAATTTCTGTAAAAAAAATCTTATACATCTTGATAGGAATTCCATCGATACCAGGAGATTTACCAGATGAAAATGAATTAATTGCCTCCAATAACTCCTGCTCTGTTATTTCGCCTCCACAGCTTAATTGCTGCGAAGTAGAAAGCATAGAGACATTATTCAAAGGGAAATATTGCTCAGTCACACTATTTAGGGACTCCAGTATTGCATCGTTAGAATATAGAGTTTTAAAATATTCACATTCTTCCAGCAATATTTCTTGTGGATTTGTGACTAAGACATTATTTCTGTATAAACTCATGATATTCTTTTTAACAGAATTTCTTTGATTTAACCGTAAAAAGTGCGCCGTACACTTCTCTCCCTTCTCCATCCAAGCAGCGTGTGACCTAACCATAACTCCGTTTACCCGTTCATGATAAAGACTCTCCAATTTATCTTGTTTTCTTTTAATTAATATTTCTGTTTCTGTTTCCATGTTCCATGTTAATTCACTTCTCAAAATCTGTAGCATGTCTTGCTGAGTGTTTCCACTGAACTGAGAAGAAAAATCTCTCAGCTTTTTATCAACTCTTTATCAAATCTCTCAGGTCTCCCTATCAACCTGGCTGTGCTTCTCAACAATGTCTTAAGATTAGTTTTTTGGTAATTTGGGTCACAAACCATCTGATAGAATCAGAGTTTCTATGTGATGTGGGTCACTTAACAATAAAAATATTAAAGATTCATCAAGATTCAAGAGTGTGTCATTGATTCCAGTGATTCAGTCCATTCTCTGATTATTCAGACTGAGAGCTTGCTGGAAATACTGATATACTGACATCTCGCTTCACAGCCTGAGAGACACAAATGATCTCTGTTTTACATGACATGTTTGATCATTGCTTGAAGACTTGAACAATGCATCAAAAATGGTAATTCAGTGATGTCATCATAGATGTGTACTTTGACTAAATAATAACTAATCTGTCATTTAAATAACTAAATCAAACCCACAGACAGCAGAGCATGATTACAAATATCATCATCATCATCATCATCATCATCATCATCGCTTGTCGTCCAATAAATACCCAGTGAATGCATAAACTAGATTATATCCCACAGAAACATCCAAAAATCCCAAAATCTGTTGTTTTCTGCAGTCATTTGCGGTTAACCTCCTGATGGTGTAAACTCATTGTGTCTGTCATTGATAATACACTCACGGCAGGTTCTGTCATCAAAAACATTGCAGCTTGTTTGCACTTGCTAGGGGTTTCTTCTCAGAATCTGGATTGCTCTTGGGATAGGATTTGATGAATGAGAAAAAAAATAGCAGGCATTTTGAAAAATGATATTCAAACCTCAGGCTCTTGATAGCAGTCAGAATCAAGTATTTTCCAGACGGAAGGATGATGCTGTGCAGTTTCACTCCCATTGGAACAGATTTCAAGCATTTGTAATTCTTTTGGCTCCTTTTATTGTAAAATGTGGCTTGGATTAGTTGCTATGTACATAATATTTGAGGATCAATTGTGTGACAAGACTCACAGTCTTCCTTCATGTGCCCAGGTAGAGGATAGCAGTGTTCTTCTCCAAACATCTCCAGGAGCTTCCAAAGACCAAAGACCTAAACACCAAAGCTGACCTCTGAAACATGTTCTAATTCAGAGGCTTTGGACAAAAATAAATTTTTACAGTCAGCTGATTCAACTGTAATCTCCAGTACTGGCAGAATGGGAAATTATGATGAGGACACCGCCTTTCTGGGGCAAAAGGGACCATTTTTTCTCATCCTTTTCTTTCTCTTGAATGCCGTCTACATTTCCACGGGGCTTCACAGCCTCTACATAGTTTTTGTTGGGGCTTCGCCGTCACATCACTGTCGGATAGCAGATGGAAATCTGAGTGAAGAATGGCTGAAAGCCAGTATTCCCAATGAGATGGTCAATGGAAAACTGCAGCCAAGTCAGTGTTGGAGATACAGCCTGGAGACGGTGAGAGATCTGTCTGCTCAGGGATACTCTCCGCTGGAGGTCTATCTGACAGACATTACACTGGAGACGTGTATGGACGGATGGAGCTACAGCACAGAGATATACCACTCCACTATCGTCTCTGAGGTGAGTGCATGCATGCAAAACTCTTTTTAATCTTTACACACAAATCCAAGAATTGCACACAGAAAATGCTAAATGCCTCACAAGTCTTGCAAGATGAAGCACTACATTCAACATATCACAAATTTATCTCAAAAGCAAACATTTGTCTTAAATTGCAAACACATTTGCCATAATGTTATATTTTTGTATACTGTACATCATATACTGTATACACAGTTATTAAAACATTAAACTCTATTTTACATTTCTGTACAAGATAGAAATTAATTGGCAGAGAGATGTTGAAAAATTAAACACGAAAAGCAAAACAGTAAACACGAAAGCAACCTTGAGAACTAACTTTTTTGTTTACTGATTGTGAGTACAGCATTACACAGAACCAAACACATTAAATGTGTAGTTGTGTAGATGTGTGTTTCTATACCTTTTCTAAAGCATGTTCAGTGAAACACGTGTGAGGAGTTAGTGATGAATTAGTGTGAATCTTTGATTGGTTGTTTGTGTGTTGCATAGAGAATGTTATGTTGTGTTTTGCAAAAAGTGTTTTATGAAATAGAAAACGTAGTCAAATGCTGAGAATAAGTGTATGGTTTTGTAGATTTAGTGTGTTCCCAGCTAACAGAATTTTGTTACAAGGATGTTCTCCAAATATTCAGTGTTGGTTCTAGGAACATTTAAAATGTCCATTTTTGATGTTAGAAGAACATTTTTAAAAGGTGTGACGTTCCTCAAACGTTCTGTCAACTTAATTGTGATTTAAAATTAAAAAATTCTAGGAACATTGATTTGTAACATTCCAAGAACATAAAAATGTCCAGTTTCCTTAATGTTAGTAGAATGTTATTTAAAGGTTAGTATGATGTTCCTGAAACATTCAATCATTCAAACACCTGCTGTGAACAAGCTCTGAAAGAAAGAGAAATAAGAAATAAACTACAACTTTCTTCAGCCACAGACTTAGATGAACTGAAGATACAAGACTTTAAATCTCTCAAGATCTGATTAAACATCTCCACAAACAGCATCACCAGCTTCAGTTATTACTAACCAGATTGACTTTATTTCTGTTAAACGTCTACAGAATGTCACTCAACAAACCTAAACAGTGGTGACAATCAAACAAACATTGCAACAATGCATGCTGGGAGCCCTGAATGTGTTTTGTGTGCTGGTGTGAAGTATGTCACCATTGTTGTGTTTCATACACTTAATGTTGATGTCAGTGAGTGTATTAATGACACAAAACATGTTTTAAACAATAAGTTAACAATGACAGTATTTATACACTCCGAAGCATCAACATTCAGCATCTGAAGTGCAACAAGAGCACTACAAGTAATGTTTTTTCACATTGGTTGAGCTACTTAAATCACTTTAATGCAGTTATTTATCTGTCACTAAATCAGACATGTTGAGCTGATTTATCAACACAGAAATGTTTTCTGAAAACACTTGCAGTTGTTGCAAAAGAAGCAACTCAATAAAAGTCAAGGGTCAAGAGCCCAACTAAATCAAACATTGATCTCCATGATGGTGATGTGACATTTTCAATAACACGTCAACATCTAAACCTCTGTTAATTCTCAATGAGAACTTTTGTAGATGTGTGACAGAAATAAAGTCAATCTGGTTAGTAATAACTGAAGCTGCTGATGCTGTTTGTGGAGATGTTTGATCAGATCTTGGTTTAAAGTCTTGTATCTTCAGTTCATCTAAGGCTGTGGCTGAAGAAAGTTGTAGTTTATTTCTTATTTCTCTTTCTTTGAGAGCTTGTTCACAGCAGGTGTTTGAATGATTGAATGTTTCAGGAACATCATACTAACCTTTAAATAACATTCTACTAACATTAAGGAAACTGGACATTTGTTCTTGGAATGTTACAAATCAATGTTCCTAGAATTTTTTAATTTTAAATCAAAATTAAGTTGACAGAACGTTTGAGGAACGTCACACCTTATTCTTCTAACATAAAAACTGGACATTTTAAATGTTCCTAGAACCAACACTGAATATTTGGAGAACGTTCTTGTGACAAAATTCTCTTAGCTGGGTTCTTCTGCTGTTTGAGTGTCAGCTTTCAGAAATTGTGTGACAAGGAAAGATTTTTTGTGTGTAAGGAGTTACATTTGTTACATGTTAACTGAATCTTTTTCCACAGCTAGCCATAAATTAAGTTGTTCTGTTGTGTGTTCTGGTGCAGTGGGATTTGGTGTGTGACAGCGAGTGGAAAGTCCCGTTCGCAAGCTCAACTCTATACATGGGCTACTTGCTGGGCTCTCTTGTTTCTGCACAGTTTTCTGACAGGTACTGCTTTCATCCACACGTCATAATCAGTGCAAACATTCACAACCATTTTAGTTTACTGTAAGTGGTCTGTTCCCTCCTCAAAACTCACAACGCTGTTAGAGACCCATCCACAGTGTAATGCATGTGAGCAGTGATGTCTCGTGTCTCGTGTCTCGTCAGGTTCGGCAGGAGGAAGGTTTTCTTCATGTCACTGGCAGCAGAAGCGCTCATGATGCTCGCGCAGTCCTTCGCCGAGTCGTGGCTGGTCTTTTGTGTTCTGTATTTTTTTGTTGGCACAGTCCAAATATCCGTGTACATCACAGCATTTGTTCTTGGTAAGCATATTATAAAGATATCACTGAATTGAATATAATCCAATGATGTTTAGAACTACTGCCTGAGATCCGCTGGAAATGCGTGAGCTTGCACTCTTAAAAATACAGGTTTCAAATAGGGTTTTTCACAACAATACCTCAAAAGAACCATTTGTAAGAACCATCCGAAGAAACTTTCAGTGAAATTTTTTTTTCTTAGTTTGAGGAACATCTTACAGTTTTTCTCGATTGCTAACACACAATTCATGAATAATTCACAATCTCAGAACTGCACACCAGCTTGTGTAAACTTTAAACTTCCAGGTCAAAATCAAATAGTTTAGACAAAAACATTTTCTCTATAGTCAAACTAAAACTTTGGCCTTAGATGAAACACAAACCTGAGAAACACACACACTGCTGACTATCTAGAGAGCACTAGTGAGATCACTAAAAAATCATTTCGGGGAACAGGGATCCTTTTACTAGTCAATGACTGTTACAGTATAGGACATCGATAGGGGGATGCGGATACAGTAAAATTCAGCATTAAACTGTAAGAAAAGTTTACTTTCATTACTGTAAAGAATAAATCTTACAGTAGATGAAAAGCACTAGTCTCTCAGTTCTGCACAAATACAGTACACGTGAGGACTACTGGGCTACAAATCAATGTAACAGTAATGAGTTTGAGGGTGTACTGAACAACATGTGCTACAGTATTTACAGTACACAGAATAATGAAAGTTGTCTCGTCTGAAGTACTGTAATGATGCTGTATGTGTATTGTGTGAGTAGTATTGAAACCCTGAAGATGATCCTGTAGACCTCAGAGTCAGTCCATGCAGAAGAACATCCTCAACTAAAGTGCTGTGTGTTTCATCAGGAACAAATGACCTTTGACCTCATCCCATTATATTTATTTCCGCCTCTTATTCCTCTTTGTCTCTCACTACCAGGATTCATTTTCCAAAACTCATAATCAGCCGTGCTCTTGTTCATATCACCCTGAGATTCTGACCTGTGTGTCATCAGCTGTGCTACTGAATGTTCACAAATGGATAAATGTGTTTTTCATTTTTTAATTGTGTTTTCTGAATGAGAACATGGTTAAATCTGTGCAAAATTATTTTTGTGTAGAGTTTTGCAGATAACACTGAGCAAATTTTAACGTGTATGCAAACATGTAAAACATGTTAGACATTTTGAGAAATGTGTCCTTGTTTCAAGATCTGCATGAATGGTTTGGAAAATTGGGCTTAATGAATCAGTTATAGTGGGTTAGCAATCCAGGAAAATAATCAAAATTTAATCATCTAAAAATATTTTTCCATTAAAAAGAACCTTTTGTGCATTGAAAAGATTTCATGCACGTTCAGGAATCTTCTTGAACAATCAATGCCAATGAAGAACCTTTGTTTTTAAGAGTGAGCATGGGATATTCTAGATGTATAATTGTCATTACGTTCTCTCAGGCACTGAAGTGCTGAGTGATACCATGCGTGTGTTCTTCACATCGGTGGGAGCGTGTATGCATTATTGCATCGGTTACATGCTGCTGCCGTTGATTGCCTATGCTGTCCGAGACTGGAGGTCACTCCTGAGGGTTCTGTCCGGCCTGACCGTGGTCTTCATCCCTCTGTGGTGGTGAGTCCAACAAGGGTTTAGTTACGCTCACACCACACTTTCACAAGATCATGAGAAGACTTCAAAAAGTTCTGTTCAGAAAGGTAGACTATGCTATCGCATTTTGGATAATTTGTTATGTTGAATTATAGTTTTTACTGCATTGCAGTGTCTCATACTGAAAGCCAAGCGTGAGCGCATCTTCAGAATCGGCTCAGTTCTCATCATTGGCCACTTGACCCTTCAGTCTTTCCCCACAATAGATCATCTCCATTTCCCATTTTTTCTTCTAAACAAATGCACAGGCTGATCCCGGAGTCTCCGCGATGGCTTCTCTCTCAGGGACGCGTGCTGGAGTCTGAGGCCATCGTGAGAGAAGCAGCGAAGAAGAACAAAGTCTCTGCTCCAGAGGTCATCTTCATCCAATCTGAGGTCTGACTCTGCGCAGACTAACTAAAATAAAAAATAATTCCTATTAAGTTATGAAAACTTTATTACTGAATGTTTTTCAAACATTATAAACATCCAATTTAAAAAAAAAAAAAAAATTAAGAATCCAAACATTAGTGGAATATTTAATTACATCATTTTGAAAATGCTAAGAAAACATGACATTTCAAGGTTCTCTCAATGTTTAAAACACCCATTTTTTTTATAGTGTAGTCTAACGGAACACGCAACATAAATAATAAAACCAGTTTAACATGCAGGAGACCAAGCAAGGCAACAACACTTCAAACAAAGAACAGAAAGAACTGAGAAATATAGTAATTGAACAGGGAACAGGTGTGCACTAATCAGTTAACTCACGTGTAAACCCGGAAACAGACGGTTAAATCTGGAAACAAATGGGAAGATGCTAAAAAAGTAGTTAAACGAAGGAATACCCTTGGTGATGTGGCAAAGAGATCTCATTATATTTCATTACGTTATATTATATACAATTCATCAACTGGCTGCTAGAGGTAAGGGTTAGGGTTAAAAAATATTACAGCCTTGCACAAAATGTGGTTTTGGTCTAAACAGCTAATTTTGCCCCTCATGACAAGTGTGAGAGGGGTAAATCTTTTCATAACTCATCCATTTAAATTATATTATGCCCTAAAGTTCTGCATTAACTAAGGGCGTGGCCACTTGAGTGACAGGTGGATTGCCGCTGCTGACAGTGCTGTCAAACTAAGAAAACTAAGGAAGACAGAAAATAAGCACAGGAACAGACCACAAGAACCAAACCAAAACAGAGCATAACCATCATATTGTTATGAAAACATTATTTCTGAATACTTATTTGTTAAGTTTTTTATTATTTTTAAGTTCTCTTTCTAACATTCGTTCAGTATCTCACTATGGGACCGCCTCAGGGTGTGGCCGATCGGGGAAGCACCTATAACACCACGTCTGCCAACCATGGCAGACCAATCGCTGCAGCAATCAGGGAGTCCTGCCTCCCTATATATAAACCGCAGCTACCTGTAATTTCGTCATTCTCGCTCTCTTCCCCGTGAAGATTTCGGAAGCTGTCCTCAGCAGACTTTGGGAATTATTGCGAAACAGTTTATCGACGGAGCCACAAGGTAACATCCAAAATGCAATAAATTCTTAACGTTTGTCGAGTGACTTGCCACTTAGAGTAAGAAAACTAACGCGTTAAGGCGAGTTTTCTACTTTAAGTTTTTCTATTTATTTTTCCAAGTTTTTGGGGCACTCACCATGCACCAAAAAAATAGGTAAAAAAGCTCTCTGTCGCAGCACAGCTCGGTACTAATTGTCATGTTGTGGTGGGCTTTGCTGTTTGAAGATCCGTTAGCGGGAGAGGAAGATGACGATGATGAAGTGTTATCGATCATCCACAAGGACGAGGATGATGACGATGAAGATGCTATTCTTGGAACCTTCCGTCCTGCTCTGCCACAACAGCCAGAAAAGCATGGGTGTTCAGTCAAAGCCTGGTTTCATGAAACCGAAACAATCGTTCGCAGCCACAGCAGCAAAACACCGGTCAGCCCCCCCTCAAGGGGAACAAAAAGAGGCAGTCAACCTGAGACATCAGTTTGGCAACAAGAAGTGTTTGGAGACAGCACTCAGGGTATCTCTGTCCCATCTCTTCAAAACGATTCTTTTCTCCCTCCCGTAGGGAAACGGAGAAGGAATTTAAGTGTGCAAAGTATTCATGTGGGCAGTTCAAAGTCCAGTGTTCAAAGGAAAATGGCCCATGTTCCCCTAGCACCCCCCAAAGATTTGTCTCTCCCTCCACTTATGAGGTTTGTTCTGAGGGAGAAAAGACAAAAGTTTGTAAGCATCCCATCACAAATAAAGTTTTCTCTGTCACATCCAAGCCAAGGGCTGAGGGCACAGAGCGGGATAAATATAAAAAGATATCACAAAAAAGTAAAACAATCACAAAAAATAACGAATCTAACTCCTTCAATGGAGCGTTACCCCCCCCCCCACCACTAGAGGGTGACACAGGAAATATCTGAGGTTCGTTTATCAGGGCACATCATAAGAGTATATGAGGATCCCCTTTGGCATGGGTTTGGCACCCAGGGTATTTACCAAATGTGTGGAAGCGGCTCTGACACCGTTAAGGAATGGAGGAGTCAGAGTCTCACCATTTCTGGACGATCTGCTCATCTGCGCGCCGTCTCCACATCAAGCAGAGAGCGATACACACACACTAGTGATTCATCTGGAGAGATTAGGTTTAAAGATAAACCAAACGAAGAGTTGTGTAATTCCTTAACAGGAAATAGTCTACTTGGGTCTCAGGTTGAATTCAGTGAGGTTTCGAGCATTTCTATCAGAAGAGCACTTCAAAACATTTCTGACCTGCCTCTCCCTCTTTCAACGAGGGAGTTAAGTCTCTGTTGGAATGTGTCTTCGACTACTGGGTCTGATGGCTTCAACAGTGTCACTGGCAGAACAGTGAGGGGAGTTTAGTCTCAGGCACTGAGAGAGAAAGCACACAAATTTTATAGAACTAATGACAGTGTTACTAGCTCTGAGACATTTTGTTCATTTTCTCAAGAATCATCATGTATTGGTCAGGACAGACAATACAACGCTGATAGCCTACATAGACAGGGAGGAGTGCGTTCTCACAAGCTTCACTTGTTAGCGAAATAACTGATTATGTGGAGCAGCGTGAACCTCCTGTGATTAAGCGTGACGCATGTTCCAGGAATAATGAACAGGGTAGCGGATTTACTGTCCAAAGGGAATCCTCTGTACGGGGGAGTGGAGACTCCACCCCCAAGTTATGCTCATTGTGTAGCAGAGATTCGGCCAGGCCGCCGTTCTTCTCTCTGGTGGGCAACGATGCACCGTTGGGTGTGGATGCTCTAGCCCACGATTGGCCAGACATGTTACTTTACGCTTTCCCTCAGTTGAGCCTGATCGAGTCAACACTACGAAGGGTTCGGGAATGAAAGAATGTAATGCTTCTGATCACGCCATACTGGCCGGGGAGACTTTGGGTTGCTGAGATTGTGCAACTGCAACTGTTCTACAATCAGCCATGGTCGTTACCAGCCTGCAGGGATCTCCTCTCACAAGCTCTGGGAGAAATATGTCACCCCTCCCATCAGAAACTAGCTCTCTGCACCTGGCCCATGAGAGGCTAAATCTGAATGCTGCAAGGGCTGCCTCAACGCACTCTTTATATAATCTCAAATGGAGGGTGTTTGAGGGTTGGTGCGCAGATAGGAACATTATTCCTTTCCTGTGTTCAGTTTCGGATGTGCTGTTTTTCTTACAGGATCTTCTAGACAAAGGCAGAGCCTTTTCTACAGTTAAGGTTTATCTGTTTGCTATCTCGGCATGTCATGTGGGTATTAACTCGGGTACTATTGGCCAGCACCCTCTCGTCTGTCAATTTATGAGAGGTGCACGTCGGTTACATCCAGTGTCGAAGCCACTGGTCCCACCCTGGGACCTGTACGTGGTTCTGAACTCACTCTCAAAAGCCCCTTTTGAGCCCATTGATAAAATTGCCTTGGAGCTATTAGCTCTAAAGACAATTCTGTTACTTGCTCTCACTACAGCTAAAAGGGTGAGTGAACTACAGGCTTTATCAGTTCACTCCTCATGTATGATGTTCGCTCCGGGTGTTCAAAAAGCCACTATTAGAACAACCCGACGTTCGTACCCAAAGTGTTTGATCACGCTGGTGCAGTTCAATCACTGAACCTGCTAGCTTTTCATCCACCACCCTTTGCATTCCCAGAGGAGGAAAGGTTACACAATTTATGTCCTGTTCGTACTCTGCATATGTATGTTCAGAGAACACATGAACTTCGTAAGAGCAATCAGCTGTTTGTCTCTTGGGCTGACTCTTACACAGGAAGACCTATCTCCTGTCAACGCCTTTCTCATTGGGTGGTGGAGGCTATCGTATTATGTTACAATAATTCGAATTTGGAGCCCCCAATAGGACTACGAGCACACTCTACTAGAGGCATGGCTACTTCCTGGGCTCTGTTTAGAGGCATCTCTATTCAGGTAATTTGCTTGGCAGCCAGCTGGTCTTCTCCGCACACATTTGCTTGTTTCTATAGACTGGATGTGACAGAGCCCTCTCTGGGAGTGGGAAGTCAGGTTGTAAAATGCAGTTTTACTAAAGTACGAGTTCCTCATATTATTATGTTTTCACCTCCATCGGTAGCTATAATTCAGATAATTACACAGCCTTTCTTAGTCTGCTTCATCAGGATATCGGCAATATGGGAGTTGTCTATATCCCAAAGTGAGATTCTGAATGAATATTAGAAAGAGAACGTTAGGTTACTGACTTCTCTGATAACATGAGTGAAAAAAAAAAAGAAGATATTGATAATGTTATACAAGTATTATTTTAAGACTATTTTGTCCTTACCTTGAAGAAATGTGAGCGTTCCCAATAGTTAGCTGGGAGATGTTACGAACAGTGAATATGTGTTTGTGTGCTCATTAGGTTACAGAGCCGACATCCCAGAACAGTAAGTACAGCCTGCTCGATGTGCTACGGACCAGAGATATCCGCAAAACCACGTTCCTGTGTTTACTGCTATGGTGAGAGATCCATCCCTAATATATTTCTACCATGTTCTTCAGATTATACCACTTTCTATAAACCAGTGTCTCTTTGTCCCTCTGATAGGATAGCCATCAACATTGGATATTTTGGCTTGTCCTTGAACACCCCTAACCTCAGTGGTGATCCCTTCCTTAACTGCTTCCTGTCTGCAGTCATTGAGGCACCTGCCTACATCATGTCATCGTTTCTCCTGAAGAGCTGTCCTCGGAGACCCGTCCTGTCCGCTTTCCTCGTCATCGGAGGAGGATTTCTGCTTCTGCTGCCGCTGATTCCTGAAAGTACACACGCAATACTGTCAAAACACCTTTTTCCATGGATAACAAACATATCCGAATATGCTACTCTCTGACTTTGTAAATAAAACATCATATATTGCTGATAAAATTAAGATATCATTATAATTTGACTAGGAATTCGATTTAAAGGTGACATATCATGAAAACCTAACTTTTAAGTGCTATAATCAGGTCCCCAGTGCATCTACCAACCAAGGAAACATGAAAGAGATGAACTCAGTGACACTGTTTTGGTATGCCCTTTTCTACAAGTGTCTGAGAAAATGAGTGTGTCTAATTTCACAGAGGGACCTCATTATAATATTAACACCCCTCAATCTGTAAGTTTATACCCAATATATTGGTGAAAGTATGGGCAAAACATACTGTTCTGTCTTTGGCTGCAGACGAGCACAGAACACTGTTTAGAGTCCCAGCCTCAGAGGAGACAACAGAGCAGTGGATTTACTGATTTATTTACTGTATATTGCTGCTGCCCCATAGATCTAATATAAACATGCAATTTCACAGCTGTTTACCTTCACAGACATAACCAACTGTTTTGTAACTCTTGTGTGTTTTTAACGTAAACTTGTGTGTGAATGAGAACTCACATACTTTGACAGCTGCTTTCTGTCTGTGTGCTCTCAGAAAACCCTATATCAGAAGTTTAAACTCTTATGGTTTAAAACGCATGATTTCAGCGTGATAAACATGATAATCAGATTTTAGCAGGTCTGAGCTGTAATAATGCAGCTCTATTTTAGAAAAGGGGACAGAGAGCAGCAGCTTATTTGCATTTAAAGAATGCAAAAACAGTGTGTTTCTGCTTTCAATCAAAATAGACATATTCAAAATGATATATTAAATGACCTGTGGAGTATATTGAGCAGACACATTCTGGGGACACCAGAAACATATATTGCATAATGTAAAAATGGGCATAATATGTCACCTTTAAAAGAAATAAAAAAAATTATAAAATCCACGGCTGACCATCAGGTAAGGGCAGAGATTTGTATGCAGTGGTCGTTATAATGATGAGCCTCTTTCACAGGTCTGAATACTCTGGCACTGGCGTTAGAGATGGTCGGCAAGTTTGGCTTGACCATGTCCTTCACCGTGGTCTACATCTACACAGCGGAGCTCTATCCCACCGTCCTGAGAAACCTGGGCATGGGCTTGTGCTCCTCAGCCGCTCGCATCGGCAGCATCACCGCTCCTTACATCATATTCCTGGGTAAATCTGTGACCAGTGCCGACCCTACCTGAGAAGAGATATAAGCAGCTGCATAGGGCTCTGTGTCAGGAGTTCAGACAGCCATCATAAGAGTAAAGCAGTGATCACATCACAATTTTCATGCCTTTGACTTCCATTCATACGCATGCTAAAAAGTTTTCACATTTCGATGCGTTCCAAAGTTCAAACTTGGTAAAGCCTGGTCTGCAAATTTTCATCATGTGACACCGTGTCACAGGAAAGTGGAGTAGAGTGTATGTTTTGACATTTTAGGTGTATTATTATTGTTTATGTGTTGAATTTATGTTGTTAAAAAGAAGCGTCCAAATGAATTGCTCATGTAGTGTGACTGCGGCTTAAGGCGAGAGGATGGTGGAGATGGCAACAGCAGAGCTGGAGTGTTCTCTGGAGCTGTACTTCAATATGAATTATTTAAAAACATTCATGGACACGTATTGTAAGTGACTGACAAATTGTGTAGAATGCAGTGCGTGCTCAGCACCTCTGTTCCTCTGATGCATGTAAATTAGGCTGCATACAATATCTAGGCTCACTATAATAGGATGTGTAGTTGTTATAACCATCTCTTAGCTCTCTATCATGTTTGAAGAAAATTTTGGTTTCTGCTTGCGCTTAGACTTGAATATTGAGAGAGTAGCCTAATTTTGATTATGGTTGCACTTAATAAGATTAATAAATAACTGTTCTGTTTGTCCTGCAGATTTTGTCTGTCTGCTAATACACTACTTTCTTTTTCTGTTGGTCTCTGGAATTGCCAGTCTGCTGTAAACAAAGCCAATTTCATTACTTCTATTATTAGTCATTCAAAGCTTAATCTCATGGCCCTAACAGAGACCTGGATTAAACCAGAGGACACTGCTACACCTGCAGCACTCTCCAATAATTTCTCATTTTCCCACTCCCCCCGTTTGACTGGAAGAGGTGGAGGTACTGGTCTGCTCATCTCTAATGATTGGAAATGTAATTCTTTACCATCTTTGAGTATCAACAGCTCCGTTGAATCTCATTAAGTGACTTACCTTCTTAAAATAAATTTTGTAGTTGTCTATCGACGCCCAGGACCACTAGGTAACTTTTTGGATGAATTATGAATGTTACTCTCAATCTTTCCTGAGGATGGTACTCCCCTAGTTATGCTTGGAGATTTCAACATCCACCTAGATATAAACCTCTGTATGCTGATTTCCACACTCTACTTGACTTATCTGATCTCAACCGAGTGTCAACTACTGCTACTCACAAATCAGGCAACCAACTGGACCTTATATATACGTGACACTGCTCTACTGATCATGTTCTGGTTACTCCACTGCACACGTCGGATCACTTCCTCCTCACTCTTAACCTCAACATGATCCCTGACACATCACTTACCCCTCCACATGTCATCTTTCGACGTAACCTACGCACACTTTCACCCTCCCAGCTATCTGCAATGGTTTCATCTTCACTTCCTTCCCCTAAACTTTTATCATCTTTAGATGCTAACAGTTTTACTGATACTTTCTGCTCTACTCTTACATCTTGTTTAGACACTGTTTGCCCCTTATCTTCCAGGCCAGCCCATAACATTTTTCATTAATAAAATTACAAACATCAGTGCACAATTTTCCAAACCACAGTCAGTCAAGCTCATATCACCAGCAAACTTACACTCATTTACATCCTTCTCTTCACTCTCTGAGGCAGAAGTGTCAAAACTCATCCTTTCTAATCACCCTACTACTTGCCCGCTTGATCCTATTCCATCTCATCTCCTTCAAGCCATTTCTCCTGAAGTTGTACCTGCACTCACTCACATCATCAACACTTCCCTCCACACTGGTGTTTTTCCCTCATCATTTAGACAGGCACATATAAATCCACTACTTAAGAAACCCAACCTCAACCCATCTCTTTTAGAGAACTACAGACCAGTTTCCATTCTTCCTTTTATTGCAAAAACACTTGAACGAGCTGTGTTCAAACAAGTCTCTTCATTTCTCACACACAACAATCTCCTTGACAGCAACCAATCTGGCTTGAGAAGTGGACATTCAGCTGAGACGGCCTTGCTCTCAGTTGTTGAAGCTCTAAGACTGGCAAGAGCAGAATCCAAATCTTCAGTACTTGTCCTGCTTGATCTGTCCGCTGTTTTTGACACGGTTAACCACCAGATCCTCCTATCAACCCTACTGGCGAAAGGCATCTCAGGAACCACACTTCAATGGTTTGAGTCTTACCTATCAGATAGGTCCTTCAAAGTATCTTGGAGAGGTGAGGTGTCCAAGTCACAACATCTAACTACTGGGGTGCCTCAGGGCTCAGTTCTTGGACCACTTCTCTTCTCTGTCTACATGGCATCATTAGGTTCTGTCATTCAGAAACATGGCTTTTCATACCACTGCTATGCTAATGATGCTCAACTCTATCTCTCATTCCATCCTGATGATCCGACGGTAGCTACTCGCATCTCAGCTTGTCTGACATTTCTTCCTGGATGATGGACCATCACCTTCAACTCAACCTTGCCAAGACAGAACTGCATGTGATTCCAGCAAACCCATCGTTCCATCACAATTTCACCATCAAGTTAGGCACATCAACCATAACTCCTTCAAAAACAGCTAGAAGCCTTGGAGTTATGATTGATGATCAGCTGACTTTCTCAGACCTCCCCAACTCAATCCGAGCAGCTGAGTCCTTATCCATCTTCAAGAATCATCTAAAAACCCATCTCTTCCATCCTTATTTGACGATCTAACTTTAGCACTCACTAATCTAATTATATTCTTTAAAATATATATATATATATATCTAACTAGCTTTCTAATCTTTTTGTATTGTATCTGTTTTCTTTTCATTTATTATACAATTAACAAAAGAAAAAACAAAAAGAAAAAAAGACCTCTAACACTAGCTTGCGCTATTCTTTTTCTATCCTGTTTTCTTTATATTTATTATATTATTTAAAATCCCTTGCTATGTTTACTGTGCTAACTGAGACTTGTTATATAACTTATATATCATTGCTCTTTTGTTGATTTTGATTGCTTCCATTGTCCTCATTTTTAAGTCACTTTGGATAAAAGCATCTGCTAAATGTAAATGTTTTTATTTATTTATACATTTTTTTATTTCACTGATCAATTTGTGGAAAAAAGTTCAGAGAGGAGGTCAAACATTCTAAAAACACATAGGACTGAAGAGACTCGTGAAATCATACGAAAGAGAAGTTAATTGAGTTTGTGTCAAAATCTTTTACAGTGCTTGAGTATTGTCTGTTATTGCATATTATAATTCATACTCAAAGCAGAACTGAGATGGCATTTATTACAAGTTTAGTTAAAACATTTCAAATGCACCTGCAGACCATTTGTTCCAGGCATGTTTGTCATCAGTGAAGATTTCTTTAAATAGTGTAAAAATCTTGTCTAGTCTCAGATTTTTGCCTTTACTTTGATGTTGCTTAAATCTGTTTCAACGTGTTTACACTTATATTTGATTATTTTTGCATTTTAATCTGGCCTGTCATGCCAGCCCATAAAATTAACTATTCTATTATTTTATTATTATTATTATTAATATTATTATTATGATCCCTAATGTTATTTTCATAACCAAGTTTTTGCATGAAGCATTAATCTCACTGAATGTTTTGATACATTTCTCTAAAGCAGTCATTAAACTCTTTAATTTTACATTTTAAACTCTTTAGTTTTAAAAGTTTGCTTAAATGCGTTGTTGACATGACATGGCGTTTTCACTGTTATACAAGACAAAAAATGTTAATAATTTTGACATCAATGTCTTAAATGAACCCACGAGCCGGCAGCCATATCACCCTGGAGCCCAAGACTGGTGTCCCACTGAAGCTAAGCAGGGCTGATCTGGTCAGTACCTGGATGGGAGACCTCCTGAGAAAAACTAGGTTGCTGCTGGAAGAGGTGCTAGTGAGGCCAGCAGGGGGTGCTCACCCTGTGGTCTGTGTGGGTCCTAGCGCCCCAGTGTAGTGATGGGGACACTATACTGTCAACAAGCACCGTCCTTCGGATGAGACGTTAAACCGAGGTCCTGACTCTCTGTGGTCGTTAAAAATCCCAGGATGTCTTTCGTAAAGAGAGGTGTGACCTCGGCATCCTGGCTAAATTCGCCCATTGGCCTCTGACCATCATGGCTTTCTAACAATCCCCATATCTGCTGATTGGCTTCATCACTCCGTCTCCTCTCCACTAGTAAGCTGGTGTGTGGTGGGCGTTCTGGCGCAATATGGCTGCCGTCGCATCATCCAGGTGGATGCTGCACACTGGTGGTGGATGAGGAGATACCCCTTGACTATGTAAAGCGCTTTGAGTGTCTAGAAAAGCGCTATATAAATGTAAAGAATTATTATTATTATTATTATTGTTATAAAAACTACTTTGTTAATAGATTGATTAATATAATTATTTTACAATTTTGAGCTAAATCTCCTAATTGTCCTGGCGTTACTGTCTCAAGGATGTTCAATAAATTACAACTTTTATAAATAAAAAAGAAAAGCATACAATTGTTAATGAATACCTCGGGCATAATTTTAAAAGTGTCTATGCTAGTATTTGGCAATAATTTTTTCAGCCATATATTTCTAAAAGAATATGAACTTGATACATTATGTCACTGAAAACTGTGTCCTCCGGTGTGACATCATATCCTGTTTTTAAACTCCACGGACAACTTTAATTAGTTAGGGCCAGAATAGTGTTTTACAAAAAAGCGTTTTACTGCATATTTTTCAACTACCGAAATATATTTCCTATCTATGTCTTTAAAGATGAATAAATTGACTAAAACAAATTGGTAAAACTTTAGTTAGGTGTCGGTGTAGGATGTGTACTTTGTGATGGGATGCGGGTGAAACTGTAGGTATAAGACCCAAACCATTGGGACCTGTCTGTGACTGTCTGTGAGTCTAATCATCTGCATCACAGTGGGCTGGAGAAAACACCTCGTGTTCTTTCTGTTCATACAGGTACTTTCAACAAATATCTGCCCTACATCCTGATGGGAAGTCTGACCATTGCTTCCTCAATAGCAAACATGTTTCTGCCAGAGACGTTTGGAAAAGTGCTGCCCGAAACTCTGGAACAAATGCAGAAAAGCAAAGCGTAAGTCTCTTAAAATGTGTGTGTGTGTGTTTTAACAAATCTTTATCTATAGATTTTACTTCTTGTTTTGTATTAGTTTTATTGGAAGAGATAAACGCACCTTGGAGGAAGGGAAAGGAACAGTCATTGTGAAAGAAGAAAATGTGTGAAAGGAAAAGTCGACGGCTTCACGGCAGGAAAAATAAATACCAATTCTCCTCTGGACACGAAGACATTCAGAAGATCCTACATGGCCCTCGTCGATGGCTTCACAGATTTAATGGCAACTCTTGATTAAATGTGAATAAATTATGTCTACAGGTCATTTTTACATTGATGTTCTTTTTTTTGTCATTCTGTAATTGGTATTATAACATGAATTTCTTTTCTTTTTTTATTTACCATTGTAGTTAACATAATTCAAAGATATGAATAGCTGTTGTGAGAATGTTGTATATTTAGGTGCTTGTGCAAAATGCACAAATTAAAACTGATTTTTCATGCAACTACCTCTGGATCAAATTTACAGTCAAACGATTACGATCATGCCTCGGAGAACCACAGCAGAGCCAGAGGAGCACTGCTGTTTATACATTTATCCCTGGGATGAGAGCAAACACAAACCTTCTTCATAGACGTGTAAGTACTGAGAAGCGGATGTGGACCTGGATAAAGTGATGGATCAGAACCGAGTTCCTGCAGATCTGACAGTGAAAGAGCTGTGCGTCTGAGAAATCATAACCTGTCTGGTAACTTCAGGAGTATTTCTTTATTTTTATTGAGTTAACATCAACATTATACAGTTTGCATAATTATCATCTTCATATACAATAAGAAAAGCCAGAAGAAAAAGAAGGAAAGTGAATGTATAAGTATCCAGATGCATGAGCACATCCTCAGTGGCACTTTGCTCGACTCGATTCACAGATTTGTGAGCCGACTGTTATTTGTGCCACATTCATTGGTGTTCATTGCAAACCCTGGCTGAGGTGGTTTATCTATCGCTGTTTGGATTGCGTTGGCTTTATTGCAGGAACTACACCACACTTCTCTCTGCATGTGTATGAGACATATTCAGCAATTCACCAAAAAAGTGAGCTCAACATGGCTTGGTTTCATTGCAAATATTTATTACAATTTCTGATGGAAACATCTGTATCTGCCGTAGATGGAACAGCTCATGGAATGACAATGATACACAGAAGGACAGTACAGAAAATAAAATGCATTTATGTGCCATTCCACTGCGACTCCACAGAAACTGAGCTAGAAGACTGGCATCTCATCCCGGTTTAGATGTTTTACACTATGTTATTTGTGTTTATAAAAAAAAAATACACTAATAAAAATTAATTATAATCACGGAACAAGGCATGCATAACGTTTTTTTTTCTCTTTTCCTCCATGTTATTCAAATTAAGAGCTATTCAAGGACAGCTTTAAAAAAAATCCATATAGCATTTATATAAATTACATTTTTTCCATGTGATCGATTAACAGCTGTCCTTCTTTCTCTGGCTTGTACACTTCTGCTGTAAGCTATCGAACATCATCTCGCTCTCGTGTGTGTCCTCATCATGTTACTGGTCATTAGCAGTTAATATTATCATCTGTGTGGGAGAAAGTCTCGTCCAGACGATCACACACTTGTGGTCAGTAATGATATCCACACATTACTCTGAGGTTCATCGCTGTGCCTGTCTTCAATTACAAATCATACTAAACAAGAAAAACAACGATTGGTCTATATTTCAGTTTACAGTAACTTTGGAAATTAATTTCTGAATGTGGCAGTACAATTGTTTACATTTTTGGGGGAAAAAATAAACAGATATGCAATTCAACAGATCAGCACATTATTAGACAGTCTCGACTTCTTAAAGCCTGACGACAGGAAACGAAACACTGGAGAGAAGTCAGAGCACTTCCTGTTTGAAGTGTGTGACGCAAATGACTCCGAAGCGGTGTACACACACAGAATCATTCACTGATGAACAGAAATAGATCAACGGACAAAAAAAACAAACATCAAATTACAGAGTAAATTAAACTTGCGAAGATTCATTGTTTGGAATTGACCACATTTGCAGAGTCGCTGCAGGTTTGTTGTTTTGGTAAGAAATAATGTGAGAAACAGTTGAACTGAATGATAACAGTCTGTGAGTCGAGTGGTTGGAGGCGGGATGAGTGCGGTGCTTCCTCTTCCTCTTCCTCTAATCGATGTACTGAGAGAGCCAGCGGAAGCCCTCGCCGTAGCCCTGTCTCTTCAGCACGCTGCACATGAACACCTCCAGAGGACGAGTGTTCAGCTCCTTCAGGGGAATGTTGCCCTGAACACACAAACACAACCATTAAACACTGCACTGATTACGTTTGTGCCACTGATCAGGCTTTTATATGTAGTTTGGGGTAACGAAGGGTTTTATAGGGTTGACTGAAATAATAATGCAATAACTGACACTTTAAATCAATGTTTCAAGAAACAACAATAAAACAATTGTATCTAAACTTGTATCCTAATCCAAATGTTAATAAAATTAATATATGTGTGATTCATGTGCAATGTCTTAGGAAACTCAAACTAGTGTTACTATGACAACCAATGTGTGAAACTGGTGTCTGTAAAGAAAACATGTGTCTGTGTGTGTGTGTGTGTGTGTGTATATATCTGTGCTGGCTGTGTTTGACTAAAGCGGGGGTTTCTGCAGTGGGTCGGGGCTAATAGCACAAGCACAAATCACACACTGCGTTTCCATTAGTGGTCGACCGACATATCGTCAAGGCAGATATTTGGCATTTTAAATATCTGCATCAGCTGATACGTTTTTCTGCTTTGCTGATGATGCCCGAGTGTGCACACAAACACACACACACACACACACAAACACACACACACACAAACACACACACACACACACGCGCGCTCACACAAACACACACAAACACACGTGACCTTTTAATCTCATTCAGCAAAACAAACAAATCTTTTTGAGTCATTTCGTTCATTATCAAACATATAAAATCTTACGTGTTACTTCCCTAACATGTCTAGTCCTTCTGTAAACAGTGATCACACTACAAGACAAAACTATAATGCTATAAGAAACAGAAAACATGACAGATCCATAAACTTTAACCATAGACTGTATAGAAGTCTTTAAACTATCGTACGTTCTTTTGTTACGTGACAGCGTTGATAGAGACATTAATTTACAATCTTCCTAACAAACGGGTGCACAGTTATCATCATCATCTGCATCATAATTATTATTTACTCTTACAGTTACTGTGTTTCTGGTCTCAAATTGTAGCTTTATTCTTATAGTTTATAAATGTTTTAATTTCTGTCATGGTGGTTATTCACCGAATGTTGTAATAAAAAGGGTTGTGTATCGATCAGATATCCCGATTCAATCAAATTTCAATTAACAAGCTCTCGTTTGATTCTCAATCTTTTTAAAATATATTTTTTTATTATAACATTCAATGAATATAGTTTAAATACAGATGCTAATGAAATTTAAAAAAAAAAAAGAACAGTAAACATCCAAAAATAAGAGTCACACTGTATTTTAAACTTTTTTTTCCTTTTCATTTTTTGTATAGACTGTTTCAAAGGAAACAACAAACAAACGTTAGTGCTCACGACGCTTTTGCTCAACTTAACTTCCGAAAGACTTCCAAATAGAATCAATAACAACAGCCAAGTCCCTCTAGAGTAGATATTTGTTTTGATAAACAAAATATATGTTTGCTGCGTAAATCAGGTGGACTTAATGAAAATCCAAATTAATTATTTCCGAGCAGGAGATGTATAAAGCGCGAGAGGTTTCCCCAATAACAGCTGTGAACCAAGCAGAGCTACTCTCACAAACACGGTGTTATCAGGCAAATAACATACAAGTCTTCCTTCAGGAACAGTGATATAAAAACACCCGTGCCTCGTTTTGATATTCAAACATATAAGTGTAAGGAATTATTATTATTAAATGTGCCATACGTAACGTTACTCATGTTTATTCAACGAAGCCTATTTGAAAATCAATCCGTTTTAAAATTGTGGCGAGTCTCCAAAAATAAATAAATGTATGGGAAACACACCCCACAGCACAACCACCTGAGCTCATCTTCAGTCTACTCATCACCTTAACTTTAACTGTGTCTGTAGAAGACATCGCACCCAGACCGATATAACACAGACCGGGAGTTAACCTAGCGCCAGGTGCGTGCCTTTTTTAAACAATAATAGGGACGTATAAAATGTTCTTATTTCTTCTGGTAATCAGATTAAAGCATAAACCAATTTAATTTATTATAATCAAATGACCTTTTTTTGGTAAACAAAGTGCTGCACAACAAAGGTTTTCTGTTAAAATTAAAAAGAATATAAATGTGATTATTCCTTTAAAAGTAAAGATTTAAGACCGAAAATAATAATATATTTGACAGTTTCTTCATGTTAAAATCATCCTTTCCTGTGTGTGTGATATGATGGTGGATTTGTCAAATTAAACAATTGAATGTTAATGAAGTGACTCCGAGCAGCTAGGAATGAAATTTGTGTATTCATATCATCATAGTGAGACGACAGAAGTTTACGCTGATGTCTAATGCTTCCACAGAATCGTAGTTTTACTACAGTATTTTACCTGAGCAGTGCACATCACACATATTGCTCTGTTCTTATCCAAGAGCACTGAATGAGTGACAGGCTTTCTGCTGTGACATCACACAAGATAAATAAGACTAAATCTAGAGCAGAAGACTAGTGAAAAGATTCACAGATCTTCATTTAAATGTTTGTTGTAATAAACACCGTAAAAGACCATTTAAAAAAAAATTATTAATCAAAATAATATTTTTTTTTTGCCTAGTACCAAAGTTAATAAAGAGTTGCTCATTATTATTATTATTATTATTAAGTCTCTTTCCGGCTCAGACTGCATAGGTCTAAGCTTATGGTTCTGTCATGTGATGACTGGAGAGATGAACTAATCAATCCTCATTCGGGCTCAGACGGCACTGAAACAGATGAACTTCAGACTAGTCCCAGGACAGAGCCCTGTGGAACACCGCACATGAACGACTGAAAGAATCACTCCACGAGACGACTCGTTCTTCCTGAATCACATTAAAGATTCGTTCACAATGAACCTTACAGACGGAGTCTAGTCCAGCTGAGATCTGGTGAAGTGTGTATCATGATCACGTGTGAATCCAATGCTTTCAACTTTAAACTCCTGATTTAAAGTTATGCTGGGGTTCATTTGCTCATGGTCATATTCATGCGTGTAAGATTAGTGTTATCCTGGCTTTATTAGAAAAATATGATTCCCAATGCACACAAACTTCCCAGAATATGGAGTGCCCTCTTAATCACAGTGTTTACGGTCTTCTTAATTATAAAATACTGTCATCTAAAATATGTTTATTTGAAACATTTTTTAATCCATTGAAATTTCTTAAATAATAATAAAGTAATGAAAATAATATTAGCATTCCAAGATATGCCATCGGTTGTCAGAAACACTTCATCGGTCGAGCGCTAGTTTCCTCCGTCGCTCCAGAAGCTGTTCTTTACACGTCTCTCTGGAACAATGTCACACAACCCTCATCATATGACCAACATCAGGAAACTGGTCAGAAATACATCACCGGAGCTGGCCGAGATCAATAAACCAACATAAGAGCGGCGTTTGTTCGCATGCTTCGATGTTTACTCATAAGATTTAAATCCAAAAGCATAAAAGTTATACCAGTATTACAATAAGTGATACACCGATCATAGTGAATCAATTTGTGAGGATTGAAAATTAGTCACACAGAAAGAGAGGCATTTACTGATATTACACAGAAGAAAGAGAGCACAGACCGGAGTAATGTTGCCAGATGGAGATTCTGAACAAAACTATAATTATCCTTTATATTGTATGGCATACTGAGAGATAAATATGAAGATCAGACAGTCAGGTGTAAAGAGACGAGACGTACTGACGGATAAAAGATGTTACTAAATAAAGGACTGTATATTTGTCTGATTTCTCCAAGCTGTCGTATTTACCATATTTACTCTGGTAATGGCTAGCGTAGCCTTTCACACGGCTAATAAATACTCCTGCCCTGTATAGTGACCAGAACCCACATCAGATCTCAAACAGAAGCGGTTTCAAGCACTCGCTGCTGTCTGAAAGGGCTTTGAGCTAACACCGTGTTAAACACAGCTGGTGACAGGATCTAATCACAGGACCTGATTGAAACCACATCCCCAGAGACCCTCACACTGCAGTGATGCAGAGACCTGATCACAGTTCAACAGAAGCCTGTCTGTCTATCACGGTCTGATCATGGAGTATGAGAGTAAACTACGCTCCACACGACGAGCATTTGGCCAATCCGTGTCCAGCTAACTGTATTCAGACTGGTTCACATCAGAGGACCTGAAAGAGCCATGGTTTCACACACATCTATCTGTCACACAGAGAATCAGGACACGAGCGTCAGTGTGTGTAGACTGTTGCAGGCTCTCATCTCAAACATCATGTTCTCACGAAGCGTCTTACCTTTCCTGTCGTCTGACTGTACAGCCCAAAGATCTCACGCAGCTTCTCCTCACTAATGGCTTCAGGTTTGTCGATCTTGTTGCCGAGGATCAAGATGGGCACGTTTCCAATGGTTTCATCTGTCATTAGTGCCTGTTATTCACACACACACACACACACACACACACACACACAGGTACACACACACGCACACACACACGCACACACACACACACACACACACACACACACACACACACACGCACACAGGAGACTTGATGAATTGAAACACTTCAGATAACATTTCCATATGACACTGTTAAACTCAAACTATACTTTAGTTTACTTCTGAACAACTTATTGTACATTTTAAAATCATTATTTAAATTCAACATTATTTAAATTTCAGATTAAATTTTAATTCAGTGTAGAAAATGTTTGTGTAAATTTTAAACTCCTCTTTAATATTTTGTTTAAACTATAACCTTCATTTTAAAATATTTATTTTAAAATTAGATCCTCATTTTCTTTTTCAATTTAAATTTTAACCCATTATTTTACTTCAATGTTCTAAATAAATGTTAATCCTTTATATATAAATAGAAAGTTTAAACTTTATCCCCTTATTTCACATTTTAAAAATGTTGACTTCATTTTTAGAAAATAATAATCATTAATCTTATCATTGAATTGTTTCTACTGCTCAAATTGCCCATTGTTTGAAGCTCAACATCAGGCAAGATGTGGAACAACAACTTTGTAAAAATGTATTCAAGTTAATAAAGGTATATAATTATGTATGATTAAGAAAGCAGTGTTTGTGCAGACAGTATGAAGCTCACGTCTAGCTCTGTTTTGGACTCGGCCAGCCTGCTGTGGTCAGCACAGTCCACCAGGAACACAATGCCGTTGATGGCTGGGAGGTAGTTCTTCCAGACGCGTCGAGCTGTGACAAACACAACACTGAGGTCACACAGGAATCAGGATCAGATGCAGACGGAGCGAGGTGATGATCCTCTACTCACCCTGAGCGTGGCCGCCCAGATCGAACGTGGTGAAGGTCATGCCAGCGATCGTCAGCTCCTCCGAGGCTGAGAGGAACAGACAGAGAGAGATCATTCCTGACACTGAAATCAGCTTCACTTCAACAATAACCGTTTCATACTTCAGATGACAACTTCTGAATTCTGAAATATCATCACTGTATTTGTTCACAGACAAAGGAACTGTTCAAAACATGACTAAAAAGATGTCAGCACTGTGAAAATGCATCAGTAATCTGGAAGCGTTGTGCTCACAAACACAGACCATGCGATGCTATCATACTTCACAGTGAATATGAGCCGCTGGGATTCCTCTGGATTTAAGAGAAGTCTGGATTACAGTATTCATGTTGTGAAAGAAATGTTCACTGTGTTCACGTAAAGTGTGAGACTTGGATTATGAAGAATTAACTCAGAACTGTGAGAGTTCCACGGTGAAGACATGAGAAACATGTGAACTGTGTAATATTGTAGTGTAGTGTTCATGAAGAATGTGAAGCGCTCATGTTCACAGATCTCTGGAGGGTCACTCACTGGGGTGTAAGGTGGGCACGTGCTGACCCAGACGGTCATCTTTCAGCATATGCAGTAGTGTCGTCTTGCCAGCATTATCCAGACCGAGGAATACTAATTTGCCAGACTTCTTGTACAGCCCTGAAACAGAGAGAGTAGACCCGATTAAACACAGTCTGTGCTGCAGCAGTTTCATGGAATCACAATCACTTCAATCCCACCGCTGTGATGCAATCAGGGTTGAACTTATTCACACTGTTGTGTGGCAGATGATTATAAGAATCATGAACCATTAAACGATATCAGTGCGTTCTGCTTCGGCTCGACTCTTGCTCTTCACTCGCTGTTTAAGAGACACTGAAGACTCCTGCATGACTCAGTGTGTTCATGTCAAGAGTGAAGGCCGACGCCCACAGGACAAACGAGCGATATGATTGGTCAGACTGAGTCAATTACTGGACTCTTCTGAATATTTCTGATAAGCGAGTGTACGGTGTGTTTCAGAGCTCAGTATCAGTGTGTGCTGGACGAACAGGAATAACCTGAACACAGACCCATGATCAGTGTCGGGGTAGTTACTCAAATGTCATTAGTTACTAGTTACTTCTGTAAATTGAAATGAGATTACTAGTTACTGCATTTGAAAACTAACTTCACTACTTATTACTTTACTTTTGTAAAATCATTTAGGGAAATTTTTCCAAATTCTGTTTTCCTTTTTTCTGGATTCCAGTTGTTTCTGTTTTATTTTCTTCTCAACTTCTTTTCACTGGTTAAATTGAATTGTATTAATCAAAAAGCATGTCTAATTAATTTAAATCATAACACTTTTCACAGCAATTTATTAAAGGTTTTTACAAAAATTACATGTTATGAAATGTTTTATTTGATTTTTTTAGCATGTGTAATTATTTAAATGCATAAAAACAACTATTTATTAATTTTTTTCTTAAAATAGCCTTGTTTTTCTCCAAATTCTGTTGTGTATTTATATTTTTCTGGTAATTAAATGAAGGCACAAAACATTCATTTAGATTTTCTTTTAAATATTGAAAATGAAGCAAATGTAATTTTTTGTTAAACAAAGGGGATTTACTATAAAAAATAAATCATGGAAGAAATGTTAATCAAGAGCAATGTTAAGATGCGAGAAACAGAGGTTTCCATGGTAACAGCTGTAAACAGAGCAGCGCTGGGTTCACAAACGCTGCTTTATCAGGCGTATAACACACGTCTTCCTTCAGAAATACAGGGATATAAAAACACCTGTGCCTCCTTTTGATATTTAAACATATAAATGTAAGGAATTGTTATGATTATTAAACATGCAGTACGTTTATTCAACAAAGCCTTTTGGAATATCGTTTAGTTTTAAAATCGAGGTGAGTCTCCACAAATAAATAAATGTATTGGAAACACATCTTCAGTCTTCTACAAACACAGTTAAAGTCAAGGTGATGAGAAGACATCGCAGCCAGACCGATGTACACAACACCGAGCGTGAGTTTAGTTAGCGCCAGGCGCGTGCGTCTGTAAGATGAGATTTCAGCACTTGACAAACAGAGAGCGACTCTTACGTCGCACCTGAAGCACAGCTGTGTGATTGCTTTATGTGCAATGTTGGGAAACGCACGTCAAACAATAACGAACGATCGTAAAAATACTCGTAGAAAACACTCTTAAGCGCTAAGATCAATCGTGATCGGGAAACCCGGCCCAGAACTTTACACACAGGCAAACACAAACACGGCTTGTGTAACGCAGGAAAGCGTGTTCCTATAGTCTAGTACAGTAGTGTAGTTACCAATACTATTAGTGTAATGCATTACTTTACTTCATTACCCAAAAAAGTAGCATAGTTACTGTAATCTATTACTTTGTAACTCGTTACCCCAAACACTGCCCACGATGCAGTGCGTGAGTCTCTGAATCTCCTGAAGAATAAAATCCAGTCACACACGGTTTCTGTCGTTGATTAGCAAGTTCAAACAGAAATATTTCACACTACCAAAGTAAACTGGGTAACGTTAGTGATCTGGAAATCCATGTGTTTTTCAGTGTTCGATTGGAAAACGGACAGAGAATGTTTTCGAGTCTGTGGAACTCACCCAGGAACTGCAGAACGCTACTGAAACCACTGTAGATCCAGTCAAATATGAAGGACATATCCAGGCCGTGGAATATCTGCAAAGAAACAGAAGTATTAAAGAGGTTTCACGGGAGGCTAGGCCTGTCAAAATGACTGAAAAACTAAACTCTAATTGTCTACTTAAACATGATCAACATTCAGATTAAATTAAATTAGAAATTAAAAGGCATGATTTCGTTTTGGGGAAAGCTTTAGGTTTCTCCCCTGAGGCCACAAGAGGGAGATAAATATTACGATAATAAAATAACATGACTATCTTTGGGGAAAAAGAACTGTTCAAAATAATGTTTATAAACCATACATAATTAATAAAGTTGCTTAATCAGAAAAATAAAACAGCAGCATGCATGAATGTACAGTTTAACCCTAAGGACTGAAAACCCATCACAGAGAGTAGGTTACTTTCTTCATTTAGAAACATGATACACAGTCGTATGAGGGAAACACCACCAGAAAGACTAGACATGTTTTTTAAAAACTGAACTTGTATTAATTTTACACGCTATCTAAACATACGTGTCTGTGCGAGACTGAGACACGAGTGCAACGCTGATAGATGTCCCTCTAGAACAGAGCTTCCCAGCCGTCTCAATCTACACACACACACACACACTGCAGAAACGTTCACTAACACACGGTTAACTCTAACTCAGAAGTTATGAGGCCACACCATCCGTCTGTGCTCAGACCCACACATTAAGACCAATCCATTACATTTGTATCAATAAATGCTTTCAAAATATCAAATATGGCTTCAGCAGTTGAGGAGTCGACAGTGACGTACAGAAGAATCCTCTCCTAATTCTGTTATCTACAGACTGTTCTTGAGCTGAGAGGATGGAGAAGTGTGCCGTATCGCTCGATTCTTCCTGCTGTAGGACATTAAACACTCTCCAGAATGTTCTTAACTAACTTCTGACATTTCATTTATCCTTCTCTTAACTTCTATCTGAAAGTGAAATCAGCGGTCAGAGAGAGAGAGAGATAGATATAAAAATATATACACACACACACACACACACACAGTATATATAAAATGATGGTATTATGTGCACACAGACTGAAGTAGTCCAAGTCTTTGGTTCTTTTAATTGTGATGATTTTGGCTAACATTTAACAAAAACCCACCCATTCACATCTGAACAGTACCACTGTCTCAGGTCCACTAATACAGACCACGAAACCATTTTCGGATTTTCGGTTTGCCCCGCAACTTGAAGTTCAAGCAAATGGAAACACTATATACTACGCAGCAATCATCCTTAACTGAAGAAATGTGGCAAAACATCTCTGGAGAGAACCTTAAATTATTAAATTCAAAAGTGCTTTCCATATTTGGATCAACACAGGCTACATTTGTGAACGCACATTTTCTGCAATTTCGCACATCAAGTCATGTTCCCATGCGCGTCTTACAGACTGCATCTTAAAGCCTCTTATACGTTCCCCGTCCACGAGACCGCTATGGACCGCTAGGTAGGTGTGATGTAAAAATCACCATCAGAGAGTGTGTGCCCATCTCTGAGCAGACGAGCGCGCGGACAGCTGTGTGTGGTCAGTACTAGGGCTGTGCGATATGGACAAAAAAAAACCTATCACGATTTATCAATTTAGCGATTTCGATTTTAATCACGATTTTGACACACACACACATGCTTTACAGTCATAAATGCATTCAGTATAAATTTTAAACAAATTTCCAAAAGAAAACCAATGAGAGCTTTATCTCTAGCTTACTGTAGCGGCGCCTCAGGTGTTATATGTTTTGCCCAATATATTTATTGCCCAAGGGTCACTGTACGCATCTGCAGTGCGTATACAGTAAGTTATGTGTAAGCGGTTCAGAAGCAGCAACGAGAGGGCATTATTGTAACGCAAAAGCACATTAAAATAATGTGAAAGCGCGAATCTATCCACTCGCACCAGTGATGCGCGGGTCAATGTATTAATAACCTGCACCCGACCGACGTTTTCAACTAACCGCCCGCAACTCGGACCACAAAAAAAAAAAATTAATATTGTACCCGACCCGCATTTTTAAAAAGCAGTAAATTCTCATCGTAGCGTCATTGGGCCATAGGAACGTAGGCAAAACTAACTAGGCAAAAAAAGAATATAATATATAATATGATAATAAAACAACTTAATATATTATAATTTTGTCAAGAATATGGCTATGTCTATTTGTATGTTTCTGCAAGGTCAGCAGACATATGGCTCGGGTTTGTTCTGATCAGAGCTCGTGAGCGGAGAGCGCATTTCTGAATATCCCGCTCCGCTCGCTCACTCCGTGGGGTCTCGCTCAACACAGAACGACCTGCTGGTTCCTAAATATGCAAGGAGTCATTTTGAGTAGTAATAAACTGTTGTTTTCTGTGTTGCTGCAAAGATGAAGTTGACGTTGCAGACTCGCCATGAACGCCAGAGAAATGCACATTTCATATGGATTACATCATCAGAGAGTAGCCCATTTATTTGGGTTTGAATATTTTCATTTAAAAGAAGATATTTCAAGCTTTCTGTAATATATAGCCTATATTTCTCAAATCTGTGAGGCACACGCTGAGTTTAGTTCACATGCAATGCAAGTGATCGTGCCGGCGCCTTATTACATTGTCTGCTAGGCTATAGATGTGCTTCTGATATATTAAATAAGGGCAACTGATTGATAAAACATTGATCTAAATTAAGATACAATTTTTGGATGACTCATAACCGCAGGCACCCGCTCATTTTGGATCAAGCCGCGCATCACTGACTCTCACGCAGATTTCCTTTGCTCCGTTAACAAAACCAGACGCGCGTGCTCAGATCATAGACTGTGTAAGGATCAGATATATGCTGCCTCACAACGTGTCTCCTCTCTCAACCTGTGTCCTGTGCACTCACAACTCTCTCTGTGCTCATGCGCAAGATATTAAATCTTTTCGCAGCTTTCTACTTATAACCTTTTCTGTTCTCATCTTTTTACTGTGTGCAGTGTGAACGTTCTGTTTCGTTAACATGGGCTCAAAAAAAAAAAAAAAAGGCTACGCATCCCAGACAGAGTGTGAACCTGGAGTTAGGCATATGCCCAGTCTGCTCTCAGTGCTCCACAGGTGCGCTGCATCCTGTCTGCACCTTTATGACCTGCAGAGAATATTACTAACACTAACTTTTGCAAAGCAAAATGACTTACTTTCAGAGTTTTGTTTATAATCTGATTCACATATTCATTCCCACTTGTATTACATGCATCTAAATAAATCAAATGTGCAGATCTTCAGTCGCAGTGTTCAGAAGAGCTTTCTTTAGGAAATATGATGTAAATATTCAGTTTCTCTTCTGGCCAGCACATAACACAGGGTTAAACACACATGTGCATGCTCAGTTGTTTCCTAATGATCAGATTATCTCAGGTCGGTATTAAGCCATTAAACTGATCTGGCTGAATGTAACAGTCCATACGTAAACTATATTTATAATGTACTTTATTTAAAGAACAAAACCTTGTCGTAATGAACATCCATAACTTATCTTCCAACTCGTTTTGTAACACAACAGCAAACTGTAATTCTGTGATAAAACCTTCAGCCGTTATCAGGATCTGAGCGTTTGATAGCAGCAGATGTACAAAGTTAGTTCAAAATGAGTTTGAGACAATCAGCAGCTGCTGAAGTGGACAGGCGGGTCTCAGATGAGTCAGTGTTCATATTCAGAGCGTTTCTGCCCATCATCATCATCATCATCATCATCAGAGATGTGAATGAAGGAGCGTGGTGTTGCACAATCAGTCTGTCAGCTGCTGGAGTAAAGAGCAGCAGTGCTAAAGGTGGAGGACACGTGTGAGCTACACGTCAGCATGATCTCACACACACACACACACACTCACGCACACGCACACACACACACACACACTCACTCACTCACACGCACAACTCACACACACACTCGTGAACACATACACACTCACGCACGCACACTCACTCACACACACACTCACTCACTCACGCACGTACGCGCACACACACACACACATACAACTCACACACACACACACACACCTCACACACACTCACTCGAACACACACACACACACGTAGTTGTTTTCACTAGCACAAGGCTGTGCAAACATTTCCCTACTTTATAACAACAATAATATTCATAATCACTGAGACTGTGAACCTGGACCTCATCCAGCAGATCACTCATGATATCAAGAGAGAAATATCTGACTTTATGAATGAAACGCCTCACAAAGATAACTCTTCACATATGAACCGACCCTCTACACTGAGAGTAAATCACTCACACGTGACAATCTTCTCTCTGGGTGAATAAATGATGTCTAATATTAGGCAATGGCTGATAAATTCTCTGATTTAACCCCCAGTGTGTGAGCTGGAGAGCAAGTGACCGAACACACGGAGCGCTTCAGAGTCTCTCTCCGTCAAGTGATCTGTGATACTGTTCAGTTGATCAGAATAGATGTGCACCTGTATTTGACGTACCGTAAACTCACACACACCTAACCGTTGCTTTCTCAAACACACAGAGAGAGAGAGAGACAGAGAGAGAGAGAGAGAGAGAGAGAGAGCGAGAGAGCGAGAGAGACACAGAGAGAGAGAGGGAGAGAGAGACAGAGAGAGAGACAGAGAGAGAGCGACAGAGAGAGAGAGAGACAGAGAGAGACAGAGACAGAGAGAGAGACAGAGAGACAGACAGAGAGAGAGACAGAGAGAGAGAGAGAGCGAGAGAGAGAGAGACACTCAAGCACCACTGATATACTTGGGCCGTCCTCATCCACACACCGTCTGCGTCACATTCGTCATCAAGAGTCTCGCGGACAGCACACACACACACACACACAATACAACACATAGCTGTGTGTTCTGTGCTGCACTAACTGAGACTGCTCATGACACTTGTATACGGTTGATGTTCTCTCATTGGTCTGATTGCTTCTGTTGTTCTCATTAGTTAGTCGCTTTGGTTAAAAACATCTGCTAAATGATTAAATTATTAGATGTTAAATGGATGACAAAAGCGGTCTCAAGTGGGGTATATTTTTAGCAATAGCCCAAAAAAACATTGTATTGGTCAAAATTAGGCATGCAACGAGATCAAGTTTTCAGAACCGATCCATGAGTATCTACCGATACCGACCCAGATCCAATCCGATACCAACACCGTTTCTGTTTTTTTATCAGTGTATAATTTCTCTGCTTCTCTGTGTTGAGCTGATCATCACTTGTGTGTGTGTTGAACACAATCTACTACATATACACAACTAGAGCAGGACAATTATTCAATATCAATATGTATCACAATATTATTTGTCTCAATAACGGTGAAATGATTTTTAAACACATTTCCAATATTTCGATACATCACCAGTGATGTGACATTGACTGTTGAATATCGCTTACATGAGCACTGCACGTTACACAATCAAACCACGTCGCAGGTGTTTAATATGAATTTATATGAAATTGACTTTTAATGTTTTTAAAATGTTTTTTTTTGTTAGTATGGTTTTTAAGAATTCTTCTGCTCACCAAGCCTGCATTTATTTGATCCAAAGAACAGCAAAACGGTTTAATTTTTTTAATATTTTTCATTTATCTGAAATAAATAGCTTTTGTAACATTACACACTCTACCATTCAAAAGAGGAATACATTACATTTGACAATATTATAATAAATATTTAAAATAGTTATTTTAAACAGCAATTTTTTTTCTAAATGTTACTGTTCTTGTTGTATTTCTGATCATATAAATGCAGGCTTGGTGACCAGAAGAGACTCCTTTAAACACATGAGAAATCTTACGGTTCAAACACTTTTGACTGGTTGTGTGTTAGAAGTTAAAGATATTAATGTTCATTAGGTGTGTCTGAGACTATTATTTGACAGTGATTTCAAATGTATTGTTTGTATGAAGGCTAAGTACAAATAAAAAGCTGAACATAAACTTATTTGTGCAGTTTAGTTTTATTTCTCTCTAAAATATTGTATGATTTTCTAAGAGGTTTCTGTGAGCTCTTGAAGATATGACTGTAACCAGAGCTCATTAATATTTGAAACAGCGTTTGTCAAATCAAAGTCATGTGACCCAAACACATCCAGTATCATGACGTCATTCTGTCCGCTTCTGTTCATTGGTCAAACAGTTATCAAGATGTTTTGATCAAATCTGAGAGGATTCTGTCACTTGCATCATAAAACATCTTCTGGAGACACACTCATTTTATAAGATGAACAGATTTAATTTAGGGTTGTATTCACATTTATCACCATACAAATAAAACACACCATAAGCGTAATTTGGATGTCTTCATTAACTTTTCTGTCTCTATAAGACAGTCTTCTCTGTTTTTATAATAGTTTTATGATCTGGAGCGACATGGGGAGTGATAGATCACAACTGTCATAATGTTCATTTATGAAGAAACAATTGGGATGTTATATATAATGGCAAATTATTAATCCATGAACTCTTAATAAATGCGTGTTGAGTCATCTCAAAATCATATGAAAGCAGCATGAATACAAACACCACATTCTGAAGTACATGACAAGTGTCTTTAAAAGAGATTTACTCTGATGTTTGCTCTGATCTGTTTATCTCGATCTGAGAGAGAGAGTCGTTGTTTCAGAATATGTACGTGTCACTGATGATGCTAACTGAGCTAACAAAGCTTCCTCACACACAAACACACACAATCGACAATAACCATCACACACCGGAGCACGGATCTGCTCATCCACACGAACGGCGTGTCATCACGGAGTTACATGATTGGTGTTAATTAAACGAGCTTCAGTATTACAGGCTAACATCAGCTGTTAGCTTTAGCGCGAGCGGCCGGCAGAGGAGAAACACACACACACACAAAAACGGGGGAGAAAAACACACACACAAGGAAGAGGAAAAACTCACAAACACACACACCAAGAGACAGAAACATACCTCGAGTGTGTCTACAGATTAGCGCAGCTGAATGAGTGAATATTTCAGCAGAGTCGAGAGAAGACACTCACAGCCGCTCACAGCCACGACACACAACAATGGCGCCACTTCCGCTGTGTGTCACAATCGAAACCATCCGGCGCGAAACATCCTACAGCAACTACAGCACAAGATTTATTTTAATAATATAACAATTTAGATAATTTAAGCACAAAAGGGATTATGCAGCACACAAATGTTGTAAAAATAATAATTATTAGGTATATTGTATAAAGCAAACAGCTTTCGTAGTGTTTTTTTTTTTCTTGTCGTGTGTGTTTCTCCATCTGAAGCACCGTCGCGTGTGCTCTAGAAATATCATTCCGGAAGCTGAAGCTAAGCCCTGCAGTGTTTCCAGTACGGCGGAAATCGGCGCTCCACAGGAAATGCCACGTGTACCAAGTGCGCATGTGCGCTGTCCGCTCGACTTCCGCTGAAGGAAAAAGTACTGTCTATCACCGCGAAGCTCGGCAGCGCGAGACACAGAGAATGAGCGCAGACCGGTTAACGGTGTTGTGTAATATTCGATTCCCGTGAAAAAAATGTTCCCGTGGGTGGAGGTTACATAAATATTCATGAGTTCCCTTATTGTGGGCGTGTCCTTGAAACAACGCGCAAACGAATAGAACAATCAATAAGCTAATTTAAAGGCGCAGTATGTAATTTTTCTGCTTTAAAAATAGCAGAAATCACTATATCTATGTTATATATATCTTTTAGTTGTGTACTTACATTATCCTGACATTTTCCATGAACTTTCAAATCCGGAGAAAATTATAGTTTAATTAGAAGACACAGCACGTTTCTTTATTTCCGTTTTGTCGCCCGTCTATGGCGTCATATAAACTTTGACCCCTATAGTTTATCTAACTTCCTGCGGAACCGCCAAATACAGACTAGACTTCGACTATAGAGATGAAGAAGAAAAAGAAGTAGCTAGCCTTGATCGAGACTGTTATATTTTAGATTTATATTTTTTATATTCGTATTTATACCTCAATCAATAACTTAGTTATGGATCATGATTATGCTTTGCCTGCACGTTCTGTGAAGTGCAAACGTACAGGTGAAATAAATGACCCGAGAAGGTTTTGGGACAGGATAAGAAACAAGACACGGGTAAATATTGGAGTTGCATTTCCAAGATAGAGTTTTGTGACAAGCTGAAACTACAGAGAGATGCCGAACTCGCTTGCATTCTGATAAACAGGTATGCATCCATTCAGCTAACTGTATCTATCCGTATATTTTGTGAAACGATGATGTCTTGTGTAAAACGCAGACGGACTAGCTCTCATGTATAGTATAATGTAAATCTACATTTGTTCTATATTTAGCTGGATAAAGTAGCTTCAAATGCAGTTCACTATCTTGTTCGATATCATAGTATAAAGGTAATTATAATTATTAACGAAAGGCGTCGTGTTTTTTAACATATATTACTACTAGCTAGATGTAATATTGATTTGATAGGGGTCTCATAATTCATATATCTCTCCGTTCGAAAAGACGTGATTGTCAAAATACGACGTTAGACTGAGTGAGGAATGATAGGGAGTGACAGAGCACGTGATCCAATGAACAACAACTCCCATGAGCCTACGCTCTTTCCCGACGTCATCAATGTACGTCTTATGTTATTATTGTGATTGATTGACCCCTGGTGGCCAAAAATCCCATACTGTACGTTTAACCTATCTCACCTAATATAGTTTTTACTGTTTGGTGTATTTCGCTTTTGATATATTTAATTTGTGGGGCTTTTTTTATAATAGTTCGCTTTGATTAGACTACCTAGTTGTCATTGGAGAGAGACTATTACAATTTGTATACAATGCCTGAAACAAACCACTACAAATGTATCTGTGTTTTATAAAATCGGTTTGAGCGCACCCTAAAGAGAGCCGAAAAAAGGAGCGCAGATGGAGGAAAACAAAACTAGAGGTATTTCGTATTGCTTGGCGGAAAAGTAACATATCCTACAGAAAAGCATTAAAAACTGCTAGATCTGATTACTTTTCTTCTCTTTTAGAAGAAAACAAACATAACCCCAGGTATTTATTCAATACAATGGCTAAATTGACATTTCCCAACACCACAGCAGTAATGACTTTATGAACTACTTTACTTCTAAAATCGATACTATTACAGATAAAATTGCAACCATTCAGCCGTCAGCTACAGTATCACATCAGACAGTGCACTATAGACCCCCTGAGGAACAGTTCCACTCATTCTCTACTATAGGAGAGGAAGAATTGTATAAACTTGTTAAATCATCTAAACCAACAACATGTATGTTAGACCCTATACCATCTAAGCTCCTAAAAGAGGGGCTTCCAGAAGTCATAGATCCTCTTCTGACTATTATTAATTCCTCATTGTCATTAGGATATGTCCTTCAAACCAAAACCTTCAAAGCTTCAAGCCTCAGCTGTGTCTGACCACCTGAACGCAGTCTTGGCGGAGGTCAAGGTGGTCAGAGGTGCAGCTAGTTGGCTGAAGTTGCGAATAAAATGCCGGTAGAAGTTAGCAAACCCCAGAAACCTCTGTAGGGCCTTACGGGAATCTGGTCTTGGCCACTCTACTACAGCCTTAACCTTCTCGGGATCCATGCGTATTCCCTCAGTCGACACGATATACCACAGAAATGGAATTGACTGTGCATGAAACTCGCATTTCTCCGCCTTGACAAAAAGCCCATTCTCTAGCAACCTCTGAAGCACTCGTCGGACGTGCTGCACATGTTCCTGGAGAGAAGAAGAAAGAAGCAATATGTCGTCCAGGTAGACATATATGAATTGATCAATCATATCTCGCAGCACGTCCTTGACGAGTGCCTGGAAGACCACTGGGGAGTTGGAAAGCCCGAAGGGCATGACCAAATATTCAAAGTGCCCTCTGGGGGTATTAAAGGCAGTCTTCCATTCATCCCCCTTCCTGATACGAACCAAATGATAAGCATTGCGTGAGTCCAGTTTTGTGAAAATTGACGCTCCCTGCAACCTCTCGAAGGCCGAAGACATCAACGGCAAAGGATAAGTATTCTTTACCATGATGTTGTTCAGTCCCCGGTAATCAATGCAAGGTCGCAGTGATCCATCCTTCTTTCCCACAAAAAACCCCACCCCCGCAGGAGAAGAGGAAGGCGGATGAACTTCGAAGCTAGAGAATCAGAAATATATTTCTCCATAGCCTGGAACAGAAAGTGAATATAATTTGTCTTTAGGCGGAGACTTACCTGACAATAAATCTATGGCACAGTCGTAGGGACGATGCGGAGGAAGAGAAGCAGCATGAGACTTACTGAACACTTCCTTCAGATGGAGGTACTCCACGGGCACGTTAGACAAATCCACCGCCTCCCCCTGTAACACAGACATAGACACAGACGGACAGGCAGACACTAAACAAGACTCATGACACTTTTTACACCAGTAAAGATTGGAATTGGAGGACCAGTCTATTTTTTGGGGGGGAGTGCCCCTCTCTCTCACCTTTTTTATCTCAGCTCTCACAGGACCTTTCTTATTTGTTGGGTATTGAAATATGTTTGACTCCACACCATTTTTTCATGAATGATTTTTGGGACCTCACCTTGTCCGTCCAACAAAGATGTTTAGTGTTAGCTGCTCTCACTGCTAGTCAATCGTGGACAGATGAATCTGGGCGGTTTATTTGTTAGACATCATCTCAATGGAACTCTCAACTTCTCGTATACATGGATCTAATGTGAAAACTGTTAATTTATGGCATTCATCTTTTAATGTTGTTTCATCTTTACTAAAATCTTTGTAAATATTATTTTACTGTATTTGATGCATTAATATTACTTAATTTGTTTTTATTATTATCTTCTCTACTCTTTAGTCTACCGGGGGGTGGGATGGGTTCTACATTTGCACATTTGCTTTCGGTTTTATACTATTGTTCACAGAAGAAAATTCAATAAACAGTTGTTACCAAAAATCAAGAGATTTGTCTGTTTTATGTCCATACTCTTGAGAACTGAAAAACCTCAGAGGATTGGGTGTATATAGGTCTATGGAAACACTTAGATACCTGATCTGAATTCTTTCTTGATGTATTCATTTTAATCATTCTTTCTTCTCTTTTGATTATAATTAGTTTCACATTTGTTACTCCTTGAGTTTTAAGCTCATTTGTTATTTCTTCTTCATCGACATCATCCAGTTCACTAGTATGAATGATCTCTTTACTATGGTTCAAAGCTGGATGTCTTTATCTGAACTCCTGCCAGCATATTAGCATGTAACAGGTTTTCAGCATTTGCTTTTTTACAGCATTCAACAAGAATTTGTCCCGAACGTAATTTTTTTTTTTTTTACTTCTATAACAGTTCTATAACTATTCCTGTAATACCCTTGTTTGGCCAAAGAGGAGAGCTTGGTGATTGGGAGATCTGAAGAGATAGATTCAACTCACGGCTAACGAGTTGTCCCATTTGGGATATTTAGGGTCTGTTTACTTTCAAATTCTTTCAGTGTGATAATGGAATAGATCCACACAAGAATATAAGAATATAATAATAATTAAGAATAACTGTGACCCCGGTTAGAAGGGCTGAAGGGTTGTTGCTAAGGTCGATGCTATTTGCTAAAATGCTATTTCATGCATACTGAGTTTTTTACACTGTTAAAGAGTTGGATTCCCATAATAAACATGGACAAAGTTTCAAAAATTAAGTTGTACGTTTGAAGGAGTATTTTTGTTCCAAAAATACTCCTTCCAGTTTGTCACAAGTTTCGGAAAGTTTTTTTCGAGTATGGGTCTGTATGACATTAGATGGAGCTGAATTTCCTTATATGGGTCCTAAGGGCACTTCTGCCAGGAAGAGCGCTTACTCGCGCTCGTGATTCTTTAGCTCCGCCCACACGTCACGCCTCCAGCCGCTCGTGTTTTTCCGGGAAAAAACGGTACAGACTATCTTTCTCTTATAAATATAATAAAACTAAAGACTTTTTGGAGTTATGAAGGATGCAGTACTACTCTATAGGTACTCAAGATTAACAGGATATCGAGTGAAAACAAGCATTTCACCCCCCCCCCCTTAATTATAGACCAATCTCGAATCTCCCTTTTCTGTCCAAGATACTAGAAAAGGTGGTATCCTCATAATTATATTCCTTCTTAGAGAAAATGGTATATGTGAGGATTTCCAGTCAGGATTTAGACCGTATCATAGTACTGAGACTGCTCTCCTTAGAGTTACAAATGATCTGCTTTTATCATCTGATCGTGGGTGTATCTCTCTCTTAGTTTTATTGGATCTTAGTGCTGCGTTTGACACAATTGACCACAGCATTCTTTTGCATAGACTTGAACACTTTGTTGGCATCAGTGGAAGTGCATTAGCATGGTTTAAATCGTACTCATATGACCGCCATCAGTTCGTAGCAGTGAATGAAGATGTATCATATCGATCACAAGTGCAGTATGGAGTACCTCAAGGCTCAGTACTAGGGCCGCTACTCTTCACGCTTTATATGTTACCCTTGGGAGATATCATCAGGAAACATGGTGTTAGCTTTCAATGTTATGCTATGATACTCAGCTCTATATTTCTTCGCAGCCCGGTGAAACACACCAATTTGAAAAACTAATGGAATGCATAGTCAATATAAAAAAATGGATGACGAGTAATTTCTTACTGCTAAATTCAGAAAAAACAGAGGTGTTAATTATAGGACCTAAAAACTCTGCTTGAAATAACCTAGAACACTGTCTAAGACTTGATGTCACGTTCGGTGATACAAGAAACACAGGAGAGATCCAAATGCAGGTAAGAGGTTTATTGAGGGGCAATCCAAAAGGGGTAAAAAGTCCAGGCAGGGTCAAAACCAGGATATCCAATAAACATAACAAACAAAAACAAGAACACACGGCAAGAGCAGACTCAGGAAAGTATCACACATAAGACAAGGACTCTGTGACACAGACTCAGACAGACCGGGTATAAAGACACAGAAGGATAATGAGGGAACTGGAGACAGGTGGGGAACAATCAATTAACTAAAGCAAGGAGGAAGGTGACCAAATAAGGGAACAGGAAGTGATAAGGTGACAGACACCGTGGGAACGGAGGACACCTAGTGGAAACCCAGGGAACACAACCCAGACACTGTGACAGAACCCCCCCCTCTACGGAGCGGCTCCCAGACGCTCCACGATAGACAAAACAGAGACCAGGAGGGAGGCGGACAGGTGGAGGCTCAGGGGGAGGGACGGAGGGCCAGAAAAGAAAAACATGGGGAACAGGTACCAGAATGAAAACACAACACAGGGAGACCAGGAGGGAGGAGGACCGGAGGAGGTTCAGGGGGAGGGACGGAGGGCCAGACTAACAGAGGGGAACAGAGACAGGAGTGAACACACAAAACAAAAAACAAACAATAACATGAAGCCCCCCCAGGGCGGAGCAGAAGACCACCATGTCCGTGTGGTCAGAGTGGAAGCCCCCCAGGGCAGAGCAGAAGACCACCACGTCCTTGTGGTTGATGCCAGGGTCCCCCAGGGCGGAGCGGAAGACCACCACATCCTTGTGGTCGACGTCGGAGTCCCCCAGGGCGGAGCAGAAGACCACCACAACCGTGTGGTCCAGGCGGAAGCCTCCCAGGGCAGAGCAGACGACCACCACCTCCTCGTGGTCGGTGCCAGAGTCCACCAGGGCGGAGCGGAAGACCACCACTGCCTTATGGTCAAGGTGGAAGCCCTCCAGTGCGGATCAGACCTCCGTGCGGCCGGACCAGCGGAATGACGAAGCTCTGGTAATCCTCTGGTGTTCTTACTGGACTCCAGAAGATCGGTGCTGGCCTGACTCCTTTTGCGAAGATCATTGGTGACTGGCACTTGTTCATGAAGATCACCGGTGACTTAACTCAGTCCTTGACAATCACCGGTGACTTGACTCTGAAAGGTCAACGGTGACCAGCCTTGTCTCTGGAAAGTCCATGGTACCTAGCCCTGACTCTGGAAGGTCAGCGGTGACTATTCCTGACTCTGGAAGGTCATCGGTGACTAGCCCTGACTCTGGAAGGTCAGCGGTGACTAGCCCTGACTCTGAAGGGTCCACGAACACCTGACTCGACTCTGGAGAGTTCACTGTAACCTGACTCGACTCTGGAGGGTCAACTGGAACCTGACTTGACTCTAGAGAGTTCACTGGAACCTGACTCGACTCTAGAGAGTTCACTGGAACCTGACTCGACTCTGGACTGCCTGTGGAGACGTGAGGCGCCTCGGCTTCGGGCACCACCTCTGGAACGGCCTCGGGCACCGCCTCGGGCTCGGGCACCACCTCAGGAATGGCATCGGGCACCGCCTCGGCCTCTGGAACAGCATCGGGCACCGCCTCGGCCTCCGGAACAGCATCGGGCACCGCCTCGGCCTCCGGAACAGCATCGGGCACCGCCTCGGCCTCTGGAACAGCATCGGGCACCGCCTCGGCACCGGCCACCACCTCGGCCTCCGGAACAGCCTCGGGCACCACCTCGGCCTCCAGAACAGCATCGGGCACCGCCTCGGCCTCCGGAACAGCATCGGGCACTGCCTTGGCCTCCGGAACAGCATCGGCCACTGCCTTGGCCTCCGGAACAGCATCGTGTACTGCCTGGGCATCGGGCACCACCTTGGCCTCCGGAACAGCATCGGGCACCGCCTCAGGGACGGCAGCGGCCCGCTCGGGAACGTCCTCCTGGACGGCAGCGGCCCACTCGGGAGCGTTCTCCAGGCTTTGAAGAACGGTAGATGCCTGTCTCCTCCTCCTCCGCCCTCTATGATGGCGAGTCGGTGGCACCTTTTCTGGATACTCAGGCGTTGAGTCGGCCATCTTGTGCTGTGGCTCTAAGCTGGCGTCCATCTTGTGCTGTGGCGCTGGGCTGGCGGTCATCTTGTCGTGGAAGTCGTGGCCTAATGGTTAGAGGGTTGGACTCCCAATCGAAGGGTTGTGAGTTCTAGTCTCGGGCCGGATGGAATTGTGGGTGGGGGTAGTGCATGAACAGCTCTCTCTCCACCTTCAATACCACGACTTAGGTGTCCTTGAGCAAGGCATTGAACCCCCAACTGCTCCCCGGGCGCCGCAGCATAAATGGCTGCCCACTGCTCCGGGTGTGTGCTCACAGTGTGTGTGTGTGTGTGTGTGTTCACTGCTCTGTGTGTGTGCATTTCGGATGGGTTAAATGCAGAGCACAAATTCTGAGTATGGGTCACCATACTTGGCTGAATGTCACTTCACTCACTCACTCACTTTGTGCTGTGGCTCTGAGCTGGCGGCCATCTTTTGCTGTGGCTCTGGACCGGTGGCCACCTTGGGCATCGGCGCTGGGTTAGCGGTCATCTTGTGCTGTGGTGCTGGGCTGGCGACCACCCGGTGCTGTGGCGCTGGGCTGGCGGCCATCTTGGGCTGTGGCGCTGGCTCAGCAGCCATGACGTGAACCGTCTTGGGAATCTCTAGGATCTTTGACGGCATCTTGAAGTAATCGAGAAATGTGTCAGCGGCCATCTTGGGCGTTGGCGCTGAGCTGGCAGCCATCTTGCACTGTGGTGTGAGGCTGGCTTACATCTTGCCTCGTGGTGTGGGGTTGGTGGCCATGCACCGCAGCGGCACTGGGTTGGCGGCCATCTTGTGCTGTGGCGCTGGACCTGCGGCCATCATGGGCAATGGCGCTGGCTTTCTCCTTCTGCCCGGGTGAGACGGCTGCTCTGGTCCCTCCCACATGAGCCCCGAGTTGAAGGGGCTCCTCTCGCCCACCTCCTCCTCGGCGACCTCCCCTGGTCCCGCGAAACACGACCAGGCGGGTTCCCTCAAACCGATTGTTTCTCTTCCGCTCGGTGGCTGGGGAAGAAGCGTTAATCGGCATACTGCCGGATCTCAAGGTTGACGGAGTCATTCTGTCACATTCGGTGATACAAGAAGCACAGGAGAGATCCAAATGCAGGTAAGAGGTTTATTGAGGGGCAATCCAAAAGGGGTAAACAGTCCAGGCAGGGTCAAAACCAGGATATCCAATAAACATAACAAACAAAAACAAGAACACACGGCAAGAGCAGACTCAGGAAAGTATCACACATAAGACAAGGACTCTGTGACACAGACTCAGACAGACCGGGTATAAAGACACAGAAGGATAATGAGGGAACTGGAGACAGGTGGGGAACAATCAATTAACTAAAGCAAGGAGGAAGGTGACCAAATAAGGGAACAGGAAGTGATAAGGTGACAGACATAGTGGGAACGGAGGACACCTAGTGGAAACCCAGGGAACACAACCCAGACACTGTGACACTTGATGGTTGCTCTGTCAATTCTTCGTCATCAGTTAGGAACCTAGGTGTGCTATTTGATCGCAATCTTTCCTTAGAAAGCCACGTTTCTAGCATTTGTAAAACTGCATTTTTCCATCTCAAAAATATATCTAAATTACGGCCTATGCTCTCAATGTCAAATGCAGAAATGTTAATCCATGCATTTATGACTTCAAGGTTAGATTATTGTAATTTTTTATTGGGTGGTTGTTCTGCACGCTTAGTAAACAAACTACAGCTAGTCCAAAATGCAGCAGCAAGAGTTCTTACTAGAACCAGGAAGTATGACCATATTAGCCCGGTCCTGTCCACACTGCACTGGCTCCCTATCAAACATTGTATAGATTTTAAAATATTGCTTATTACTTATAAAGCCCTGAATGTTTTAGCACCTCAGTATTTGAATGAGCTCCTTTTACATTATACTCCTCTACGTCCGCTACGTTCTCAAAACTCAGGCAATTTGATAATACCTAGAATATCAAAATCAACTGCGGGCGGCAGATCCTTTTCCTATTTGGTGCCTAAACTCTGGAATAACCTACCTAACATTGTTCGGGAGGCAGACACACTCTTGCAGTTTAAATCTAGATTAAAGACCCATCTCTTTAACATGGCTTACACATAACATACTAATATGCTTTTAATATCCAAATCCGTTAAGGGATTTTTAGGCTGCATTAATTAGGTAAACCGGAACCGGGAACACTTCACATAACACCCGATGTACTTGCTACATCATTAGAAGAATGGCATCTACGCTAATATTTGTCTGTTTCTCTTCCGAGGTCACCGTAGCCACCAGATCCAGTCTGTAATCAGATCAGAGGGTCACTGCAGTCGCCCGGATCCAGTACGTATCCAGACCAGATGGTGGATCAGCACCTAGAAAGGACCTCTACATCCCTGAAAGACAGCGGAGACCAGGACAACTAGAGCCCAGATACAGATCCCCTGTAAAGACCTTGTCTCAGAGGACCACCAGGACAAGACCACAGGAAACAGATGATTCTTCTGCACAATCTGACTTTGCTGCAGCCTGGAATTGAACTACTGGTTTCGTCTGGTCAGAGGAGAACTGGCCCCAACTGAGCCTGGTTTCTCCCAAGGTTTTTTTCTCCATTCTGTCACCGATGGAGTTTCGGTTCCTTGCCGCTGTCGCCTCTGGCTTGTTTAGTTGGGGTCACTTCATCTACAGCGATATCATTGACTTGATTGCAAATAAATGCACAGACACTATTTAACTGAACAGAGGTGACATTACTGAATTCAATGATGAACTGCCTTTAACTATCATTCTGCATTATTGAGACACTGTTTTCCAAATGAATGTTGTTCAGTGCTTTGACGCAATGTATTTTGTTTAAAGTGCTATATAAATAAAGGCGATTGATTGATTGATTGATCCTGTGTCATGCTTTCTTTAATCTTTTTTTTTTTTTAATAACCAGTTTTTACCAGCCTTCACAGCCCCATCAGTGTATTTATTATTATAAATGCAAATTTACTTCTGTCACATATTTTATCCTATTACTAAGATTTTAAAGTATCTTCTTCAGAGTTAGTCATGCTACATTGAACAACATGTGAGTTAATTTTTATATTTAAATGAATTGAAATGAAAGTCTTTTTAAAATGGACACATTTTTCTTTATTGCATTGAGTTAACAGTCAAATACAGAGATTAACGGTTTAGACAATCTGAGAAAGAACTACTAATAATAAATATAATAATAATGAATATCATAAGCATACATTGTGTCTGTTCTTTGACCATAGGCACTGAAAAACAACCTCATCATGTCATGTTTAAGAATAGTGATTAGTGATCCTTTGTGTAAATAATGTTTAACATTTGAACATCTTATTCAAAATGGTTTTTCACATTTTACAACTATTACATACAAAGAAACCCAATTTTTTTTTTTGTCAGCCAAACTCTGTTCTCCTGTCGCTTACCGAAGTTAATATCCTCTGAGATATATTAAAATTAATATTTCAATAATTTAACAACACTCTTTGATGTTGACAGTTCTCTGTTGTGTATTAATAGTAACATGGCGTGCAGGTTAACAAATAACATGTTATCTTTAAGTATGTTTACTGTTTAAAATTATACTCAAAAAAACAATATTGTAGATCACATAAATATTACATTCATTCTGATATGATTATTTATGATCAGAGCTGGAACTGTTGTGGTTGTCAACAGTCTGAGTGAAGTAGGATTTAAACAACAAACGTAATTCTTATTCTTATTCTAAAGAATGCATTACATTGATGGAAAGTGACAGTAAAGACATAATGTTACGAAAGATTTATATTCCAAATAAATGCTGTTCTTTTGAACTTTCTATTCATCTGTCAATCCTGAAAAATGTAAATTTCCACAAAAATATTGAGCAGCACAACTGTGTTCAACATTGATAATAATCAGAAATGTTTCTGAAGCAGTAAATCATCATATTATTCTGATTTCTGAAGATCATGTGACACTGAAGACTGGAGGAATGATGCTGAAAATACAGCTGTGCATCACAGAAATACATTACACTTTAACACAGATTCACACAGTTTTACATTGTTATAATATTTCACAGTTTTCTAATCTCTTAAGCAGTCACAATGAAGACTTGCAGTGACGATAATAATACTACATAAATATATTACAACAATATAATTTTCTTATCAGCTGGGTTCTAAATCATAACTAAATGACTACAAAATAGGTAAGTGCTTTCATAACCAAAAATGATTAAACGGAAAAGAAATCTGAGATGAATCTGCAGTGTGACCCTTCAGTCTTGATCTCTGAGCACTGAGATGTTTATATAGATCACTTTTGGACAGAGAAGTCTGCTGTAAATGATGGGTTGTGAAGACTTCATGTTTATTTGTGCCAAATTCAAATGCTCACAGATGCTTCAGAAGGAGAAACCATGCACTGAGAGACATTTGAACAGAGTGGAGTTTAGACATGTGCCGGTATTCGGTAATGCGATATAACACGGTAATGGATATGCACGATATTGTTTTGGTGGGCACATCTAAATACCATGAATCTGGGTACGGCACAGGAACCAGTTCTGGTAGCACATGACAGGAACAGTGGCGCGCTCCTTCCCTCCGTAGTGCCAGGGTCTTCTTTTTGGGCAAGAGAGAACAACCCTTCAGCCCTTCTAACCGGGGTCACAGTTATTCTTAAATATTATTATATTCTTATATTCTTGTGTGGATCTATTCCATTATCACACTGAAAGAATTTGAAAGTAAACAGACCCTTAATATCCCAAATGGGACAACTCGTTAGCCGTGAGTTGAATCTATCTCTTCAGATCTCCCAATCACCAAGCTCTCCTCTTTGGCCAAACAAGGGTATTACAGGAATAGTTATAGAACTGTTATAGAAGTAAAAAAAAAAAATTACGTTCGGGACAAATTCTTGTTGAATGCTGTAAAAAAGCAAATGCTGAAAACCTGTTACATGCTAATATGCTGGCAGGAGTTCAGATAAAGACATCCAGCTTTGAACCATAGTAAAGAGATCATTCATACTAGTGAACTGGATGATGTCGATGAAGAAGAAATAACAAATGAGCTTAAAACTCAAGGAGTAACAAATGTGAAACGAATTATAATCAAAAGAGAAGAAAGAATGATTAAAACGAATACATCAAGAAAGAATTCAGATCAGGTATCTAAGTGTTTCCATAGACCTATATACACCCAATCCTCTGAGGTGTTTCAGTTCTCAAGAGTATGGACATAAAACAGACAAATCTCTTGATTTTTGGTAACAACTGTTTATTGAATTTTCTTCTGTGAACAATAGTATAAAACCGAAAGCAAATGTGCAAATGTAGAACCCATCCCACCCCCCGGTAGACTAAAGAGTAGAGAAGATAATAATAAAAACAAATTAAGTAATATTAATGCATCAAATACAGTAAAATAATATTTACAAAGATTTTAGTAAAGATGAAACAACATTAAAAGATGAATGCCATAAATTAACAGTTTTCACATTAGATCCATGTATACGAGAAGTTGAGAGTTCCATTGAGATGATGTCTAACAAATAAACCGCCCAGATTCATCTGTCCACGATTGACTAGCAGTGAGAGCAGCTAACACTAAACATCTTTGTTGGACGGACAAGGTGAGGTCCCAAAAATCATTCATGAAAAAATGGTGTGGAGTCAAACATATTTCAATACCCAACAAATAAGAAAGGTCCTGTGAGAGCTGAGATAAAAAAGGTGAGAGAGAGGGGCACTCCCCCCCAAAAAAATAGACTGGTCCTCCAATTCCAATCTTTACTGGTGTAAAAAGTGTCATGAGTCTTGTTTAGTGTCTGCCTGTCCGTCTGTGTCTATGTCTGTGTTACAGGGGGAGGCGGTGGATTTGTCTAACGTGCCCGTGGAGTACCTCCATCTGAAGGAAGTGTTCAGTAAGTCTCATGCTGCTTCTCTTCCTCCGCATCGTCCCTACGACTGTGCCATAGATTTATTGTCAGGTAAGTCTCCGCCTAAAGACAAATTATATTCACTTTCTGTTCCAGGCTATGGAGAAATATATTTCTGATTCTCTAGCTTCGAAGTTCATCCGCCTTCCTCTTCTCCTGCGGGGGTGGGGTTTTTTGTGGGAAAGAAGGACGGATCACTGCGACCTTGCATTGATTACCGGGGACTGAACAACATCATGGTAAAGAATACTTATCCTTTGCCGTTGATGTCTTCGGCCTTCGAGAGGTTGCAGGGAGCGTCAATTTTCACAAAACTGGACTCACGCAATGCTTATCATTTGGTTCGTATCAGGAAGGGGGATGAATGGAAGACTGCCTTTAATACCCCCAGAGGGCACTTTGAATATTTGGTCATGCCCTTCGGGCTTTCCAACTCCCCAGTGGTCTTCCAGGCACTCGTCAAGGACGTGCTGCGAGATATGATTGATCAATTCATATATGTCTACCTGGACGACATATTGCTTCTTTCTTCTTCTCTCCAGGAACATGTGCAGCACGTCCGACGAGTGCTTCAGAGGTTGCTAGAGAATGGGCTTTTTGTCAAGGCGGAGAAATGCGAGTTTCATGCACAGTCAATTCCATTTCTGTGGTATATCGTGTCGACTGAGGGAATACGCATGGATCCCGAGAAGGTTAAGGCTGTAGTAGAGTGGCCAAGACCAGATTCCCGTAAGGCCCTACAGAGGTTTCTGGGGTTTGCTAACTTTTACCGGCATTTTATTCGCAACTTCAGCCAACTAGCTGCACCTCTGACCACCTTGACCTCTGCCAAGACTGCGTTCAGGTGGTCAGACACAGCTGAGGCTTGAAGCTTTGAAGGTTTTGGTTTGAAGGACATATCCTAATGACAATGAGGAATTAATAATAGTCAGAAGAGGATCTATGACTTCTGGAAGCACCTCTTTTAGGAGCTTAGATGGTATAGGGTCTAACATACATGTTGTTGGTTTAGATGATTTAACAAGTTTATACAATTCTTCCTCTCCTATAGTAGAGAATGAGTGGAACTGTTCCTCAGGGGGTCTATAGTGCACTGTCTGATGTGATACTGTAGCTGACGGCTGAATGGTTGCAATTTTATCTCTAATAGTATTGATTTTAGAAGTAAAGTAGTTCATAAAGTCATTACTGCTGTGATGTTGGGAAATGTCAACACTTGTTGAGGCTTTATTTTTCGTTAATTTAGCCACTGTATTGAATAAATACCTGGAGTTATGTTTGTTTTCTTCTAAAAGAGAAGAAAATAATCAGATCTAGCAGTTTTTAATGCTTTTCTGTAGGATAGGTTACTTTCCCGCCAAGCAATACGAAATACCCCTAGTTTTGTTTTCCTCAAGCTGCGCTCTATTTTTCGGGCTGCTCTCTTTAGGGTGCGAGTATGCTCATTATACCATGGTGTCAAACTGTTTTCCTTAACCTTCCTTAAGCGTAAAGGAGCAACTGTATTTAAAGTGCTAGAAAAGAGAGAGTCCATAGTTTCTGTTACATCATCAAGTTGTTCTGAGGTTTTGGATATGCTAAGGAATTCGGATACATCAGGAAGATAACTTAAAAAGCAGTCTTTTGTGGTAGAAGTGATGGTTCTTCCATACTTGTAACAAGAAGTAGAATTTATTATTTTGGCTATATGAAGTTTACACAGAACTAAATAATGATCTGAGATATCATCACTTGGCTGAATAATTTCAACACTATCAACATCAATTCCTTGTGACAGTATTAAATCTAGAGCATGATTTCGACAATGAGTAGGTCCTGAAACGTGTTGTCTAACACCAATAGAGTTCAGAATGTCTATAAATGCTGATCCCAATACATCTTTTTCATTATCGACATGGATATTAAAATCACCAACTATTAAAACTTCATCTGCATCCAGAACTAACTCTGATGTAAAATCACCAAACTCTTTAATAAAGTCTCTATGGTGCTCTGGTGGCCTGTATACAGTAGATAGTACAAACATAACAGGGGATTTATCATTAACATTTGTTTCTCTGGATAATGTTATATTAAGCACCATTACTTCAAACAAGTTATACTTGAAGCCTGCCCTCTGAGAAATCCTGAAAACATTGTTATAAATTGAAGCAACACCTCCCCCTTTGCCTCTTAGACGTGGCTCATGTTTATACCAGTAATATTGGGGGTTGGAATCATTTAAATTGTTTTTATCTTTGCAGATATTGTTTATGCTCAAACAGTAAAATTACAAACTAATGTTAAAAAAGTTAAATCACAATCAACCGCCCCTTTAAACTCACAACCCCCTGCTGTTCCTTCATGTACTCCGGTTTTGGAAACTTTGACATAATGTAATGTTTAATACACTTCAGTAGCAATAAATGGAATATATTTATACACACACACACACACACACACACACACACACACACACACACACACACACACACACACACACACACACACACAGTTTTGCAACGTCACGGCGATGACCTCCGACTTTTATTTTGAAATTGTGTCGTCATCCGTAGTGGACACACATTATGTGAGGCCCCGCCCCATCAATAATAATAATATATTGACACAGAGAGACAGCAACCGCTGACAGATATTCTGATATTCTTCAGTGATCGGAGTAATGGAGGCGAGCGAAGAGGCAGAGAGCGCGGCGCAGCAGCAGAATAACGCGGCGCAGAGACGCGCGGAGATCCGCAGGAGGAAGCTTCTGTTGAACTCCGAGCAGCGCATGAAGAAGATCGTGGGCTTCAGTAAGAGCGACGCAGATGGTGAGTGTTAACGCGATGAACACTTATCATGAAGAGCATGAACTAACATCGCCCCTCATATAATTCACATCATGTAGTGGCCCTAAAACCGACTACATCTGATGCTCCAGAATCACACGATTCATCACCATTAGATTCGTCACAGACACATATTGCATCTGTATTCTCGTGTAATGTTTCTTAGCGCATATATTACAGTGTTCTCAACCGTTTCATCCGAGGGTAAAATGAGTTAGTTTCTTCATCAGTTCTGGAGAAATGTAGCACTGCATCAATGAGAGTCCAAACAGCTGAGAAAAACATCGCAATAATCCACAGCACTCCAGTCCATCAGTTATCATCTGGAGAAGACAAAAGATGAAACACATCCATCATTAAAATGTTTTTAACTCAAATACAGAGTCTGTAATCCATAATAATGGAGCAACAGATTTAGTGTGAAAATAAATAAATTTCAGTTGTTTATTAAAAATCGTATAAATGTAGGAAGTAGCACGAGAGGCCTTTAACCCCAAACACGCTGAGACAAATACTTACGCTAAATAACGGTTCTTTTTAATAATGTCTAAGTTAATATTTGTTCGAAACAATCACTTTAGTAAAATTGGTACTATTTTCAACTTATTTTGAAAAATGTTATATTAAAAAATATTTTTATTCAGTAAATATACTGTCATTAAAATACAGAAACAAAATCATTTTAATAAGTAATGATTCTGAAAGCACTGAAGGAGAATCCAATAATACTTGAATATATATTTACAGTAGTAACAACAGATTATATTTTATTATATATGATATGATTAAAATCAAATGACATTGATAAAAAGAACATAATTTTGTGTATTTGGTGTAATGTTATGTGTTTATGTGGTTTACGGTTAAAAAAAAAACACGTCCACATACTGTACATTATTGTTGCTCCTCTGTAACCCTCTCTGAAACACATCAATTTTCCCAAAGCTCATCGGTCTGAAGAGCGAGGTGTGCTCTGATTGGCCAGCTGTCCTGAGTGTTGTGATGTGACAGAAATGTTACGCCCCTCACCGTACTGTGATGTGTGTGTCCCGGTGTGACGAGACAAAAACAATTAAACCAATTACAAACGAGGCATTTGTTGCATCCAGTGGGAACATAATTACTGATTATAATGACTTATGCTGGGTACACACCAAAAAATAATCGGGCTGATTTCGCCCCATCAGAAAATCCTATCTTTGTCTGATTCTCTTGATGGTTCTACAGATGATCTTATCAGATGTTCCCTTGGTGTGAGGTGTGTTAAAGCGATAGTTCACCCAAAAATGAAAATTATGTCATTAATAACTTACCCTCATGTCGTTCCAAACCCGTAAGATCTTCGTTTATCTTCGGAACACAGAGAGCTCTCAGTCCCTCCATTGAAGCTGTGTGTACGGTCTACTGTCCATGTCCAGAAAGGTAAGAAAAACATCATCAAAGTAGTCCATGTGACATCAGAGGGTCAGTTAGAATATTTTGAAGCATCGAAAATACATTTTGGTCCAAAAATAGCAAAAACTACGACTTTATTCATCATTGTCTTCTCTTCCATGTCTGTGTGAGAGAGTTCAAAACAAAGCAGTTTGTGAACGAATCATTCGATGTAAACGGATCTTTTTGAACCAGTTCACCAAACCAAACTGAATCGTTTTAAACTGATGTGTGGAGGATCCCCGAGGACAAACACACACGCTCTGGAGATGATCACGACACAAAACAATGTCCAATCAGAACGTGAGATGGAAGACGGAAGCAGGCGTGGACTGTAAGAAACTCAGAGTATGAAAGCAACTATTTAATGTTTATTTAATAAGGCAATTTCAAAGAGAATAAATCTTTTTTCCAAGAGAGACCGGAGAACAACAATAATAAAAAAAACATCTCTGTGTGATTTTGTGACCATTGCTCACCTCTAGCTCACTCTGTAACTTGTCCCCGCCGTCTCCACGACTTCACCCAAACCCTTTTCTTTATTTTTCCGTGAATTAACTGTAAAAATCATTCCAAACACTATTATTGCAATTTCTTCCTGCATATCGTCCGCCATGCTTATTCTGAAGTCTCGTGAGATTTTGCGAGGTTTCGTGTGTTCACAGTCGAGGATGAACATCTGTTTGTGTGTGGTGTGTTGTCTTTATCACATCATGGCACACCACACACTATAGCAGCCAAACGGTTAAATCTAGGATTTTTCTATCCTCATGTTTGTGGTCTATCACATTTTGAAAATCTTATAAGATGTAAAAAATCGGTTGCACTTTATTTTACAGTACGTGTACTAACATGTACTTATAGTGTACTTACAGTGTATTTATCTAAGAAAGTTCTGGTAACACAAGGTAACTACATGGGGTAGGGTTAGGTTTAGGGCAGGGGTGCTCAACCCTGCTCCTGGCGATCGACTGTCCTACAAAGTTTAGCTCCAATCCTAATCAAACACACCTGAAGCAACTAATTAAGGTCTTCAGGCTCACTTAAAAATTAAAGGCAGGTGTGTTTGATTAGGATTGGAGCCAAACTTTGCAGGACAGTCGATCGCCAGGAGCAGGGTTGAGCACCCCTGGTTTAGGGGTAGGTTCAGGGTTTGTACCTAGTTATTACATAGTTATTGTAATTGCCATAATAAATACATAGTATTTACATGAGGAACAGGAACGTAAAATAAAGTGCTACCAAAAAATCTTTTGGTGTGTACCCAGCATTCTGTGTTTTTACGTGTTGTGTTGTGTTGTGTATCATGCTCCGTAAACATAAAACCATGTCTGCATTTGTGATCTGAGAAACAAAAACAAGCTCACACTACACTACAAAACCCATGTTTGAATCATCAGTGGGAAATCCTTTACATATGAAACTAACCGAGTTAGAAGCGCCAGACTGTCCTTGCAAAGTAGAAACTGCCCCACTTTAGAAACACAGACGGCATTGTAATCTACTCTCACAGGAAACAGTCCTCTGTAAAGTGTGCCGCACACATCTGAATATTTGGGTTGAACTGTTCTGGAACAGTGTTAAAATAACACCATAACCACTGATTTCTAGATGTGTCCTCTTTTGGGAAACCTAACAAAGTAGCTTCTCTTTCACAACGAAACAACGAGTGGCACGACTTGCCTGAAAGGACTTTGCCCTCTAACACTCTACACTCAACTACCGTTACATGACCCGATCTGAAGTGCTTTTCACCCCTTTGAACACTTGTGTTTTCCTCCTTGAAAAAAGCCATGATGGCAGCCAAGGAGATCGTGAGTGCACTGATAAGTCTACCGTGCAAAAACGCAACACAGGTTTTTATTTATTTTTTATTAATGATCTTCAGTCTTTGCGGGGTTTAACCAGACAGTTACACGAGCTCCACCAATCAGATGCATCACTGTGGGATTGTGGGATTGTTCAGGATTGTGGGTAATAAAGTACTTAGCCAAGACATCGCAAATAAAAGGCATTTATCTCAAAACAAGGTTAGTGCCCCATGAACTTTTGGCGTTTATATGAGCATATACAATTGCTTAGTACAGCCGTAGCTGGTTTTAGGTCTGCCATGTATGGTTACGTTTTCATGGCTTATACCCCAACCTTCAATGGAGAAATTGTATTGAATTCTTACTTCCGGCACCGGCTGTGAGCGAGACTGTGATGCTCTATAGCAGATGATCCACACAGGTCTGGAGCGGGGCAAGTGCGTTAAATGCATTAATCTCCATAATTAATGTATCTAATTAACGTGTTAAATTACCAGCCCTAACACACTCACACACACACACACACACATGTTTGTTTTTGTGTAAAGTGTGTTCCTCCCATAGGTGTAATGGTTTTTGTTCTGTAGAAACTGTATATTCTATGGCCCTTCACCAACCCTACACCTAACCCTAACCCTCACAGGAAACTTTGTGATTTTTACTTTCTCAAAAAAACTCATTCTGTATGATTTATAAGTGTTTTGAAAAATGGGGACATGGGTTATGCGCTCATAAGTCACCCTCTCCTTGTAATACCTGTGTCATACCCATGTCATTATACAGAGTTGTGTCCTGATATGACACAAAAACATGCCCACACACACACACACACACAATCACTCACTCACACACACACATATATGCACACACATACATGCATACATGTGTATATATACATACTGTGTGTATGCATTTATGTGTATATGTATTATATATAGTGTTCCTGTAGCTTAATTCGTAGAGCACTGCGTTATCAAGTGCATGGTTGGGGGTTCGGTTCCCCGGGAACACATGATATATAAAAACTCATAGCGTGAATGCACTGTAAGTGGCTTTGGATAAAAGCGTCTGCTAAATGCACAAATGTAATTAAATTATTTTTTTTAATTTAATTTAATTACATACATACACACACATATTTTGGTTAGTTATATGTGTGTGTGTCTGCAGCACAGAAGTAGTCATCAGTATCACAGATATATTTGTAGAAATAGACAACAATACATTCTATGGGTCAATATTTCTTTTATGCCAAAAATCATTAGGATATTAAGTAAAGATCATGTTCCATGAAGAGATTTAGTAAATTTCCTACCGTAAATATTTTAAAACGTAATGTTTGATTAGTAATATGCATTGCTAAGAACTTCATTTGAACAACTTAAGATGATTTTCTCAATATTTAGATTTTTTTGCTCCCTCAGATTCCAGATTTTCAAATAGTTGTATCTCAGACAAACATTGTCCTCCGAACAAACCACACATCACTGGAGAGATCATTTATTCAGCTTTAAGATCGTATCAATCTCAAATATAAAAAGAAATTGAGCCTTATGACTGGTTTTGTGCTCCAGGTTCACACACACACACACACACACACACACACACACACACACACACACACGTGTGCTGTGTTAAGCTAACTGAGACTTGTTATAGCACTTGTATATCATTGCTCTTTTGCGGTTTCTGATCGCTTCTATTGTCCTCAGTGTCTTTGGATAAAAGCGTCTGCTAAATGATTAAATGTAAATGTCTGTAAGTTGTTTGCTCACAGACTCGTGTGTTTCCAGCAGCCAGAGTCCTGGAGCCGCGTCTGCAGCTGGATCTGGACGGGATGGAGACCTGCTCCTCCAAGAGGCTGTCTCCGCTGCTGTCCGAGTCTCTGGGGAGCGTTTCGGATGAAGCGGCGTCTGAGGAGGTCCGGCAGCGGCTGGCAGCAGACGAGCGCTCGGCGTCTCCTCGCAGGGGTCTGCAGAAGTACCTGTCCCGCTTCGACGACGCCATGAAGCTGCGAGGACAGCTGTCTGCAGAGAAGACGTCTCAGGACGGCGGCGGCGAGGAGGAGCTGGACTCGTTCAGTCTCTTCCGGCTCGTCTGCAGCATCACTCTGGCCATCTTCGTGCGCATCTTCGTCTGCCAGTATCTGGTGAGTGCTGCACAGACGCAGACGCAGATGCAGACGCAGACGCAGGCATGAGATTCTGCTCATCCTAACTCCATCTCTTGTGTTTTCAGTCCATCTTCGCACCGTTCCTCACTCTGGAGCTGGGCTTCATGGGATTGCACAAATACTTCCCAAAGGTTGGTCTCTGTTTTGGCTCTGATGAAGTAAATTAAACTGTAAAACATGTTTCTAGTTAACCAGCCCTGCAAGGATTTCACACTTTTACAATCTCAAAATCTCAACTGGGCAGAGCAGTATTAGCAAATAAATCTCCATGAATCCTGCCGCCGCTGATGTTACAGGGTTACAGTAAAGTGAGCAGAGATGTTTGTGTCTGAACGACACGAGACACGCAGCTGTGCCAGCGATCTAACACCTGGTTTATTTTAGTGGAAGGTTCTAGAGGCTAATGATGCTATTAACCTACTGTATGTTATACTGAATATCATGTGTTTTGGGTAAGTTGTTTTTGGTAACACTTTATTTTAACGTGTCCTTGTTACACGTTACATATACTTATAATAATAATAATAATAATAATAATAACAACAATAAATTATGCATAATTACGTACAAGTAACCCTAAGCCAAATCTTAACCCTAACCATATAGTAAAGTACATGTAGTAAACTGATATTACTCAGTACATAATGTATAATTACACTAACAAGCACACCTTAAAATAAAGTCTAACTACATTTGTTATTTGAAATAATGTCAAAATTAAGTTAAATCATTTTAAACTTAAAAAAAGTTACAAATTACCATAACAATATCTCAAAGATACTAAAGTAATGCTGCCTAGTAATGCCTGACTTTACCAGTAAATTAGATTTAAATAAATATATGAACTATCTATGTATTTGCTTAAAAATGAGTTGTTTAAATCACTAAAAAAGCCATTATAAATAGAAAAAAAAAAAAAAAAAAGGCCAAAAACAACATTATAGCAAAGCAGAATTCTGAGTATTTCTCTGCTGCTTGAGAGATCAGGATCACAAGTTCAGAAATTAGTTAAAGATATGTAGAGTTAATTGTGCTCGTACTGGCACTGATTACATGAGAACGTTATGATTATCGGTGGATTTCCACTCCAGAACAACACAAACTGCTCCGGGCTGTTGGATCCTGCTGGGACTGATGGACTGGAGAATCTAGAGTGTGTTTCTCAGTGTTTCCGTGCACTTCTCTGAAGAGTCAGTGTTTTGTGTGTGGTGGGCTCCTCAGGTGGAGAAGAAGAGTCAGACCACGATGCTGACGGCCGCGCTCCTGCTGTCAGGGATCCCCGCTGAAGTCATCAGCCGCTCCATGGACACCTACAGGAAGATGAGCGACGTCTTCTCTGACCTCTGCATCTACTTCTTCACCTTCATCACGTGTCACGAGCTACTGCTGCTCTTCGGCTGCGACGCGTCCTGAAGATCCAACAGTCCTTCATCTTCTGTTACCCATCTGGCCATGAAACTGCGCAGCTCCTGCATCTCAGCCGACATACTGTTCCTCATTTTAACGTCCTTCTCCAGTCCTGTTTCATGTAGTGTTCAGAGATGTTAGAGATGTTCATGTTGACCACTGTGAAACTAGTAAAGGTCTGAGCAGAGAGCCCTGATGCTCTAATATCAAGCGAAAATGTCTGCATCGTATTTCACAACAAAATACAAAGAAAATCAAGCCTATCTTTTTTGGACCATTAAAGAATAATTCATCTGAAAATGAACATTAGCTGAAAACATGTTCACCGTCAGACCATTCAAGATCCGGATGAGTGTGTTTCTTCATCAGGTTTGTAGAAATGTAGCACTGCATCAGTGTCTCATCAATGGATGCTCTGCAGTGAATGGGTGCCGTCAGAATGAGAGTCTGATAAAAACATCACAATAATCCACAGCACTCCAGTCCATCAGTGAACATCTGGAGAAGACAAAACCTGAAACACATCCAACATTAAACACATAAACACACTCAAACACATAGAGTCTATAATCACATAATAAGAATATCCAGTGAAAAAGTGTTCTGGTCTGAATCAGGAGAGAAATCTGCACAGATCAAGAGCATTTACATTCCATTACGGCCCTAAAAAAACATCTTCATTGATTACTTTTGGATTATTTTGATGTTTTTCTCAGCTGTTTGGACTCTCATTCTGACGGCACCCATTCACTGCTGAGCATCCATTGATGAGACACTGATGCAGTGCTACATTTCTACAAACTCACCCTAATCTTGGATGAACTGAGGGTGAGCACATTTACATTTTTAGCTGAATTATTCCTTTTGGTTATTTCCCATCATAACCTGATCCAGTTCACCCTTGTCCATCTTCTCCTTTCTGAAATGAATCTCAACAGCTCCTCTTTTTATTTCTTTAATGTTGGAGTAGAATTTGATGCAGGTTTCATGCTCTTTTGTTGTTTGTCCAACCATGACTCAACAAAACCAGCCTAATCTTACTAGATTTGTTAAAGTCTTGAGCTGATCACTAAGGGAACCCCAGATTCTCTTCTGTTTCTATCACACTTTTCTTGCTGTAGTTCTGAACGGCTCTGTAGTCGTTCTTCATCGTGAGCTGATGTTGTGAGTGTTTTTGTTTCACGCTGCTTTTGTATTTAGAGAAGTTAGTGTTATAGAGCTGCACAAACGAGTTTACCAGACATTATTCATGCTGATCTGCATGATCTGTGATCTATTGATGTCTATTTAATTTAATGTAAATGCCGTTTTGTTCTGCTGTTTTGGACGGGAGATGAACTTTAGTAGCGTGTTGTTTCTGATCATGTTTATATAATGCTGTAACATTGATATCTAATGTGTGACAGTGTCTTTGTTTTTCTCAGTAGTATGAGATGAGGTAAGAACTTGAATGATTGTAATAATATATTTGATTATGTACCGGTCGAGGGAGAAGCTATTGCTAAAACAATAAAAACATCAGTGTGTCCTTCTGACTGATCCAGTGTTGTAGTCTAGTTTTCTATAGTGAGTATAAAGTGATTTCCCCTCTCAGCCTCATACTCATCCGTCCCAGAGCAGCGCCATACTCACTATACAGGGCTCTACGCTTACTTTTATTTCAACGAGCATTTCTGATGCTAGTTAAATGTGAATACAAATTAGGAGCACAGAAAAAAAGACGAAAATGAGACGAAAATGCTTAATAGTCTTAATCACATTTTAGTCATTTGAGTCTTTCATAGTTTTAATGTAGTTTTAGTCTACGAAAAGTCATTGCATTTTTGTCAACTTTTAGTCATTTAATCAATAGTTTTAGCCAAACTGTAGTTACTAAAATTTATTTTGGTAGCTATTTTAAATGTAGTTTTCAAATTAAAATGATCATTAATTATTCTCTCTTTAGACCAAATCAATTAAGCTTATGAGAAATTTGAATCAAGGACTGTGTTGAGGCTATCCTATAAGCCTCGGCATAGATGGCATGGTGTTCTCAACGCGTAGCAGGAAATTCTTAGTCCAAACATTAGCTCTCTCTGGGTGATGTTCCCGTTTATTATGAAGGTAAAAAAGGGATAATTTACATAAAATGATATTTCACCCAGTGCTGAATATTAAAGTGCTGTCGTGCTGTTGGTAACCTGACTGCTCACGGCTACGATAAGAACCGTGTGTTCCTTGCCATCCACACCCTTTCCTAACTAATTGCAACACCTGTAAATATATCTAGCTCCCAGTGACGTGTCACACAGTGCAACACTCTCACCCAGTGGCTAGAATAATAATAGCAATATTAACCGATCCAGACAAGGTGAATATATAAATGGCTCCTACAGACTGAATTTGGAAAATCTTGAATAAATTATGACAATTTTCATTTTTGGGTGAACTACCCCTTTAACAGAAGTTAAAAAAGGGGCAACGTATAAAAATATTATATATAGAGAGAGAGAGTGGTGCCCTCTTCAGGTTGAACGGTGGCTACTGCAGTTGAATTTTCTTATTGGATGTTTGCGGTGGCAGGTGACATAAGCAGTTTCCAGCTCACCAGCCCTTGGCAGTATAAAACCATCCTGTAAATCACTACTACTACTAGTAGTAAGTCAGGAGTTGGAATTGTGACTATTAATTGCGAAAACAACCAGGATAGAGTATTATAGCACATATTTAGCATAGCATTTATATAACTTTAGTTGTTTAGATTATTTTGTGTAGCCTATGTAGTTAATTAGCATAGCTGTTAGTGTAATGTTAGTATTGTTACAAGCATAGTTAGTTGGTAGCATATGGTATTGGTATTGCATACGTTAGGATAGCTTCAAGTTGGCGTAGATTTATCTGTATTTAATACAGTGGTCAGGATGGTATGTAGGTGTAGTGTTGCTGGTTGCGGCAGCACTGCTGGACTGCATAGTTTTCCAGCAGACTTTAAAATTAGGTGCCAGTGGTTGCATACACATCCCGCATATAGCTGGAGTGTGCCAATTCCATTTTACGTGGGTCTTCTTCTCCAACACAATGGAGGTGGAAATGGGCTTCTCCACAAAGCTCGCACTGAAAAGCAACGCATTGCCGATCGCGATGCGGGAGTTAAGACCACACTTTGAGCCAGAGGCTCGAATTGATATGGCTCAGGCCATGGCCCTGTGTCCACATACATCTCGACATCCTCCACTTCAAGTGAAGGTGGGCGAGAAAAGTCCTCTATGTCAGATGAACGCTCTGTTGCAAAGCTACTTGCGTCACTACAGTCACTCTCCATTTTAGTGAGTCTGACAGCAGCTGTCAATTAATCCGTCACTGCGGGTCTCAGGTTCATGCCCCACCCACTCAGCCCCACCCCCGGTTCGTCCTCTCTATCTCCGCTGTGCTCTGCCCACTTTTCAGCATTTTTAAAAAATTGCCAGTGGGTGGAGTCAGGCTCTGACCAGGGGTTTAGTTACGCTTTAACATGTATACATTTATTTAACATCTTTTGTTGGTTAAAATTAATGACAGATAGGTATTTAATTTGGAAAGCTGTCCTTTTAAGACGGAAGGCATTAAATCCTGACACACGTTCAGTTTTCAATCAATCTATCACCTTTATTTATATAGTGCTTTAAACAAAATACAAAACTGCGTCAAAGCACTGAACAACATTAATTTGGAAAACAGTGTCTCAATAATGCAAAATGATAGTTAAAGGCAGTTCATCATTGAATTCAGTTATGTCATCTCTGTTCAGTTTAAATAGTGCCTGTGCATTTATTTGCAATCAAGTCAATGATATCGCTGTAGATGAAGTGACCCCAACTAAGCAAGCCAGAGGCGACAGCGGCAAGGAACCGAAACTCCATCGGTGACAGAATGGAGGAAAAAACCTTGGGAGAAACCAGGCTCAGTTGGGGGTCAGTTCTCCTCTGACCAGACGAAACCAGTAGTTCAATTCCAGACTGCAGCAAAGTCAGATTGTGCAGAAGAATCATCTGTTTCCTGTGGTCTTGTCCTGGTGGTCCTCTGAGACAAGGTCTTTACAGGGGATCTGTATCTGGGCTCTAGTTGTCCTGGTCTCCGCTGTCTTTCAGGGATGTAGAGGTCCTTTCTAGGTGCTGATCCACCATCTGGTCTAGATACATACTGGATCCGAGCGACTGCAGTGACCCTCTGATCTGGACACAGACTGGATCTGGTGGCCACGGTGACCTCGGAACAAGAGAGAAACAGACTAATATTAGCGTAGATGCCATTCTTCTAATGATGTAGCAAGTACATAGGGTGTTATGTGAAGTGTTTCCGGTTCCGGTTTACCTAATTAATGCAGCCTAAAAATCCTTTAACGGATTTGGATATTAAAAGCATATCAGTATGTTATGTGTAAGCCAGGTTAAAGAGATGGGTCTTTAATCTAGATTTAAACTGCAAGAGTGTGTCTGCCTCCCGAACAATGTTAGGTAGGTTATTCCAGAGTTTAGGCGCCTAATAGGAAAAGGATCTGCCGTCCGCAGTTGATTTTGATATTCTAGGTATTATCAAATTGCCTGAGTTTTGAGAACGTAGCGGACGTAGAGGAGTATAAGGTAAAAGGAGCTCTTTCAAATACTGAGCTAAACCATTCAGGGCTTTATAAGTAATAAGCAATATTTTAAAATCTATACGATGTTTCATAGGGAGCCAGTGCAGTGTTGACAGGACCGGGCTAATATGGTCATACTTCCTGGTTCTAGTAAGAACTCTTGCTGCTGCATTTTGGACTAGCTGTAGTTTGTTTACTAAGCGTGCAGAACAACCACCCAATAAAGCATTACAATAATCTAACCTTGAAGTCATAAATGCATGGATTAACATTTCTGTATTTGACATTGAGAGCATAGACCGTAATTTAGATATATTTTTGAGATGGAAAAATGCAGTTTTACAAATGCTAGAAACGTGGCTTTCTAAGGAAAGATTGCGATCAAATAGCACACCTAGGTTCCTAACTGATGACGAAGAATTGACAGAACAGCCATCAAGACTTAGACAGTGTTCTAGGTTATTACAAGGAGAGCTTTTAGGCCCTATAATTAACACCTCTGTTTTTTCTGAATTTAGCAGTAAGAAATTACTCGTCATCCAGTATTTTTATATTGACTGTATTCCATTAGTTTTTCAAATTGGTGTGTTTCACCGGGCCGCGAGGAAATATAGAGCTGAGTATCATCAGCATAACAGTGAAAGCTAACACCATGTTTCCTGATGATATCTCCCAAGGGTAACATATAAAGCGTGAAGAGTAGCGGCCCTAGAACTGAGCCTTGAGGTACTCCATACTGCACTTGTGATCGATATGATACATCTTCATTCACTGCTACGAACTGATGGCGGTCATATAAGTACGATTTAAACCATGCTAATGCACTTCCACTGATGCCAACAAAGTGTTCAAGTCTATGCAAAAGAATGCTGTGGTCAATTGTGTCAAACGCAGCACTAAGATCCAATAAAACTAATAGAGAGATACACCCACGATCAGATGATAAGAGCAGATAATTTGTAACTCTAAGGAGGGCCGTCTCAGTACTATGATACGGTCTAAATCCTGACTGGAAATCCTCACATATACCATTTTTCTCTAAGAAGGAATATAATTGTGAGGATACAGAGATTGGTCTATAATTAACAAGTTCTTTGGGGTCAAGTTGTGTTTTTTTTATGAGAGGCTTAATAACAGCCAGTTTGAAGGTTTTGGGGACATATCCTAATGACAATGAGGAATTAATAATAGTCAGAAGAGGATCTATGACTTCTGGAAGCACCTCTTTTAGGAGCTTAAATGGTATAGTTGGTATGTTGTTGGTTTAGATGATTTAACAAGTTTATAAAATTCTTCCTCTCCTATAGTAGAGAATGAGTGGAACTGTTCCTCAGGGAGTCTATAGTGCACTGTCTGATGTGATACTGTAGCTGACGGCTGAATGGTTGCAATTTTATCTCTAATAGTATCAATTTTAGAAGTAAAGTAGTTCATAAAGTCATTACTGTTGTGGTGTTGGGAAATGTCAACACTTGTTGAGGCTTTATTTTTCGTTAATTTAGCCACTGTATTGAATAAATACTTGGGGTTATGTTTGTTTTCTTCTAAAAGAGAAGAAAAGTAATCAGATCTAGCAGTTTTTAATGCTTTTCTGTAGGATATGCTACTTTCCCGCCAAGCAATACGAAATACCTCTAGTTTTGTTTTCCTACAGCTGCTCTCCATTTTTCAGGCTGCTCTCTTTAGGGTGCGAGTATGCTCATTATACCATGGTGTCAAACGGTTTTCCTTAACCTTCCTTAAGCGTAAAGGAGCAACTGTATTTAAAGTGCTAGAAAAGAGAGAGTCCATAGTTTCTGTTACATCATCAAGTTGTTCTGAGGTTTTGGATATGCTAAGGAATTTGGATACATCAGGAAGATAACTTAAAAAGCAGTCTTTTGTGGTAGAAGTGATGGTTCTTCGATACTTGTAACAAGAAGTAGAATTTACAATTTTGGCTATATGAAGTTTGCACAGAACTAAATAATGATTTGACATATCACCACTTGGCTGAATAATTTCAACACTATCAACATCAATTCCATGTGACAGTATTAAATCTAGAGTATGATTTCGACAATGAGTAGGTCCTGAAACATGTTGTCTAACACCAATAGAGTTCAGAATGTCTATAAATGCTGATCCCAATGCATCTTTTTCATTATCGACATGGATATTAAAATCACCAACTATTAAAACTTTATCTGCAGCCAGAACTAACTCGGATGTAAAATAAAGTCTGTATGGTGCCCTGGTGTCCTGTATACAGTAGCCAGTACAAACATAACAGGGGATTTATCATTAACATTGGTTTCTCTGGATAATGTTATATGAAGCACCATCACTTCAAACGAGTTATACTTGAAGCCTGCCCTCTGAGAAATCCTGAAAACGTTATTATAAATTGAAGCAACTCCTCCCCCTTTGCCTTTTAGACGCGGCTCGTGTTTATAACAATAATCTTGGGGGGTGGACTCATTTCAAATAATGTAATCATCAGGTTTTAGCCAAGTTTCTGTCAAACAGAGCACATCTATATTATGATCAGTTATCATATTATTTACAAAAAGTGTTTTCGTAGAAATGGATCTGATATTCAATAAGCCAAGCTTTATCATTTGTTTATCCATATTGCATTTGTTTTTTATTTGTTGAACCTCAATTAAATTGTTAGCCTTAACTTGGTTTGGACGTTTTTTGTATTTTCTAGTTCGGGGAACAGACACAGTCTCTATAGTGTGATATCTAGGTGAAAGAGTCTCTATGTGCTGAGAATTAACTGACCTCTGTGACGGGAGGCAGCTAGCAGACGGTCGGTTTAGCCAGTCTGTCTGCTTCCTGACCTGGGCCCCAGTTAGTCAAGTATTAACACTAAGACTCTTTGCCATATTTCTAGACAGAAGAGCGGCACCACCCCAGGAGGGATGAAGACCATCTCTTTTAAACAGGTCAGGTCTGCCCCAAAAGCTCGTCCAATTGTCTATGAAACCTATGTTATTCTGTGGGCACCACTTAGACATCCAGCCATTGAGTGATGACAATCTGCTATGCATCTCATCACCACGGTAAGCAGGGAGGGGACCAGAGCATATTACAGTGTCTGACATCGTGCTTGCAAGTTCACACACCTCTTTAAAGTTATTTTTAGTGTTCTCCGACTGGCGAAGTCGAACATCATTAGCGCCGGCATGAATAACAATCTTACTGTATTTACGTTTAGCATTAGCAAGCACTTTTAAATTTGCCAAGATGTCAGGCGCTCTGGCTCCCGGTAAACATTTGACTATGGTGGCTGGTGTCTCTATATTCACGTTCCGTACAATAGAATCACCAATAACTAGAGCACTTTCATCAGATTTCTCAGTGGGTGCATCACTGAGTGGGGAGAACCTGTTTAATATTTTGATCGGAACAGAAGAGCGGTGTTTTGACCCACGACTACACTGCCTCGCCGTCACCCAGTTGCCCTGCTGCAGGGGCTCTGCTGGAACCGGACAATGTACAGGAATCCCTGAGCTAGACGCATCCAAAGCCGTATGTAGAGCCCTAACATTCTTACTCTCCTCAATTAAAATTTGAATGCGTGTCTCTAATTCTGAAATCTTCTCTGTCAGCCTAACTATTTCCCTGCATTTATCACATGTGAATCCCTCATCAGCGACAGAGATAGATAAACTGTACATGTGGCAAGAGGTGCAAGTAACGATAGCAGGCAAAGCCATTACTCACCGTGCTTGATGAAATATTTTTCCTGCGTTTGTTTGATGGACTTGTGAAAAACTGCAGCGTGAGAGAGGAGAGGAGAAAAGAAAACGCTAATGACAAGCTAACGAGTGCTAACACTTTGCAGGTGTACTGCACTCAAGGAAAAGTGAACGATCAAAGTTAATCTGATAAGATTGATCGATAATAGCAGAAATATGGTGTGAATTAAGTTATATTTTACAACTTAAAAAAACAAAGACAAACAGACAGTGATAGTAAGAAAGATTATAGAGAAAAAAAAAATAAAATAAAAACAGCTACACGGAGCTACGATTAGCTACAGAAGGCCAACAGGAAGTAGAGAAAACACTGTCCAACAGCGACACCTGTTCACTTAATCCATAACCACTTAATCCATAACCTACTGTATTTATGTGAGATACTATACACGATAAACATTTGGACTGCTGTGTGTGTATTTGAGCGCTGAGAACCAGTGTCAATTTCGTTAACGAAGACGACAACAACATTTTTTTTCTGACTAAATCCCCGTTCACACCAAGAATGATAATTATAAAGATAACGATATTAGCATCCACGCCAGCGAACGATATCGTCTGTTTCTTCTAATGTTTGTATCGTTCATCAGCTGGAAAAAAATCTTTCTGAAAATGATTCCAACGATACAGTTTCTCCATGCCTTTACCGTTATAGTTGTAGTGTGGACTCTGCCATTCTTTAATATTGAGAACGATTTTTAGAACTATATCTTTATCATTATCTTTATAGTTATCGTGCTTGGTGTGAATGGGCCTTAAGATGAGACATTGACGAGCTAAAAAAATATCTGATGACGAAAATATGACTAAATTAATGCCGCGTCTTTGTTAACTAGACGAGACTGGACTATAATGTTATTTGAGGACTACTGTACATTCAAAATGCATCCTATAGGCTATTGTCCATCAAAATGTGCATCCCTGTCATTGGATTGCGATCGGATAAGGGCCGTTTGCATATCTAACGTTAGTCAGTGCAGCCGCAGTGGATGGATAGACTAATAAAACACGAACTAGCGATCTGAAACAATGGCCTCAGCACCCTAGGGGTTAGGGATGAGGTGACCAGAAATCCTGTTTTTACCGGGAGTCACAATTGGTTGTCGTTCATGAGAACTGAGGAAGTGGATCATGCACGCGTGTGCAGAGAGAGAGAGAGAGAGAGAGATAATAATTCTATCAGCACCATTCTTCCAACTACCCTGCCTTCAATAACTCTAAGTTAATCGACAACTAATTGTGACTCCTGGGAAAAACAGGATGTCTGGTCATCTTATCCCTACTCCTTCGGGTCCTGAGGCCATTGTTTCAGATCGCTAGTTTGCGTTTTATTAGTCTATCCATCCACCGCGGCTGCTATACTGATTTCGTTATTAGATATTTTTTTTAGCTCATCAACGTCTCGTCTTTGTCACAGAAAAAATGTTTGTTAATGAATATTTTCCGTCGCCATCTTCATTAATGAAATTAACACTGATATATACCAACAATATCCTGCTTTCACAGTTACGTTAATGATAACGTATATGCTACAGAAAGATGATAACCCTAACCCTTATTTTCAAATTTAGAAAGGCGAACCATTTCATTGTCCAGTTTCCTGTATGACAGCAGGATTAAACAATCATGATCAAAGAAATAAAGTAAAACAACCAATAGGTATTGTTTCAGCGTATCAGCTGGGGTCACTCATTCATCACAATTTCACAAAGTTCAAAAAAAAAATTTTGGACTTTGTTAGAAAGAAATTACGAGCATGATAGAACTCAGCACTGGACAAAAAAAGTTGACAGGAGTGGTGATTGCGTGGACTCCAGTCTAAACCCCTCTCATTGACCATTGCATTTTAGAAATCAACATATATGTCTGTGATTGGCTACATTGCTCACCTCTGCAAAAAAAAAACATTTGACACTTTCCAAAGAAGAAGATACACTGGATTGTTTGCCAAATATATTTCTTTATGCCAATATTATGAAGAAAACAGAGGTTATGGGCAGCTTTTCCATCTAAAAGCAAGCAGAAGCAACAGTAGGCAGGTGTTTTACTAAGACTAAGATACACTCGAAACTCAAGTCTGACCATCCCCCGCTGTCTGAAGGGGGGGGGGGGGTTACACAGGGATGTCCGTGGGGGGGCAGTATTTACAATAAAACAAAATATGATATCAACACAGCTGCCTGTTTTATGTGTGTTTCATAATCAAATGCATTCTATATCCAATAAATCAGACCTATATGCATAAAATAAACACAATAGTACAACATACAGCTGCACAGATGACTGCAAATGCACAAACGGTGCAGCTCCGTAGTGAATGTGCTCTTCCCCTTAACAATTTGCTTAAACACGTGCACACAAAGATTCCAGAACATTATTTAACAGTAATATTCTCATTATATTATGACAGACTAGCACTGCACATTTTGCATTTCACTGCATTTTACTTTTTGAAGTTAGTCCAATAATATTTCAAGCAAATAAAAAAACATAATGGCAAAACGTGTCTCTGCAGGAAATAATGCAGAATTTTTTGGCTTTGATATATTATCTTTTTTTTTTTAGGTTACAAATCTACAGCTCACTAGTGACTGTACAACATTAGTGAAGTGTGGAGAGAAGCTGCAATCCCAATGGTCGTGAGCAAGACGGTGTTTTAAAACATAGTTCCTGTTTCAGATAGTTAAGTCAAGTCACGTCACCTTTATTTATATAGCACTTTAAACAAAAAAGATTGCATCAAAGCAACTGAACAACATTAATAAAGAGGTATGATACAAAATGGAAACTGTGAAAATCTTTTCTGTGCTTAATTACACCCCAATGGTGGACATCAATATCAGCGGGATTTGAGTCCTGTGTGGATGGCTGGAACTATGGTAAAGGGATTTACGAGTCTACTATAGTGACAGATGAGTTGATGGGCTGATTGCATGCTGATGTATTGTGGGTTCCCAATGGGTTCTTGAAAAAAACTATGGATAGGTTTGCATATGATCATTCATAAAAATGTAAACATGTGCACTGTTTTGTTTTGAATACTCTCAGTATTTACAATGCCAAAAAAAACAGTGCAACAACATATATTTAATAAGCAGAATGGTTTTTTAATAGTGCCTACTTAAAATGTATTTTTTTAAATATCTTCCTTCGAATATCAGTTTGACTAACTGGAATCTTTGACTCAAACATAAGTGCAAATTACTGATGAATGAAGGCCAAGCAATTTGAATAATTGAAGTATCAGTTCATAAAGAGCTCAAAAAGGAGAGCTTAAAAAGAGACAATTACTGGTGAGAGCATAAAGATTAAAATTCAAATTAAATTAAAATTAACTAGATGTCAGCTGAATCAGTTACATAAAGAACACTTCTCATCGGCTGTAATGCGTTTACTGGGAGTCAGATAATATTTAACTTTATACCTCCAGCTTCACTAAGTCAAGTTAAGTCTGCTTTATTGTCAATTCTTCCACATGTAAAGCACATAGATACAGATAATTGAAATAACGTTACTCTCAGACCCTTGGTGAGCACAGTAAAAGCATTATAACCTACTTTACTTCCAAAATCGATACTATTAGAGATAAAATTGCAACCATTCAGCCGTCAGCTACAGTATCACATCAGACAGTGCACTATAGACCCCCTGAGGAACAGTTCCACTCATTCTCTACTATAGGAGAGGAAGAATTGTATAAACTTGTTACGTAACACTAACCTAACCCTAACCCTAAGTCATTACTTCTGTGCTGTTGGGAAATGTCAACAATTGTTTATGCTTTATTTTTAATTAATTTAGCCACTGTAATTAACCCTAACAATGAGTAGGTCCTGAGACATGTTGTCTAACCCCAATAGAGTTCAGAATGTCTATAAATGCTGATCACAATGCAGCGTTTTCATTATCAACATGGATATTAAAATCACCAACAATTAAAACTTTATCTGCAGCCAGCACTAACTTGCATCTAAAATTGGCAAATTTTTACATAAATTCTGTATGGTGCCCTGGTGACCTGAAGCAGCAACTCATTTGCATTTAAAGAGACAGTCTCGAAAAAACATTGTTTTTCTTCTTTCACTCAAAATAAACATTTTCAAAATCATATAATAAATGATATGTGGGGTATTTTGAGCTGAAACTTTACAGACACATTCTGGGGACATCAGATACTTATATTACATACTGTAAAAAGGGGCATAACATGTCACCTTTAAAGGCTGTTGTTGGCTTCGGTCTGATTTTATAACCACAAACAAAAAAAATAATTTTTATAAAGTAAGGGGTTTCTAACCATATATTTTAGGTACATTTAATTAAAAAAAATATGTTGAAAGTATTTAAATGCATCTAAAATAAATTTATTGCAACAACTGACCACCTGGATTAATTATTGAATTAATCATGTAAAACAGAATTTTAGGTCTATGAGAGTGTGTAGAGATCAAATCTGAAAAATACTTAGTCCTAGCTGATTTTGCAGCATTTTGAAAGTTAAACAAACATTCTTTAAAAAACTCACAAGACACTTAACGAATCCTATTTCCATCTCTTTGCATGACAACAAGCTCACCTAAGAGAGCGAGCATTATCGTCCAGTCAGTAATAAGATTTCTGCCTACGTAATTTCAACTTAAAAGTTGCAATAGCATCTAAAATATTAGAACAAGATGTATAGAAAAGACAAGTCTGTCCATCAGGCTCACTGGAAGACTCAGCAGCATTAAATATAGATCCTTCAGCAGCATTAGCATGATTGATTTCTCTAAACTGACCATGGACATGATTTGCTCCATTTATATGTTGCATAAAACCAAAAGAGTCCAAAATATTACAAAATTCACCGACCAAGGGTTGACCCGGGCAGAACACGTGTATATTTAAATCTCCCAATAATAACAGCTGATCATATGATGGCATGATATGAGTTGAAAAAGTCACAAAACTCTTGAATACTCTAGCACAACATATTGTAACTCAAATGATGAATAACTCCCCACAGAAACGGCCGTACGTTAAGGGATTGTTTAATAACCATGGCAACCCCACCGCCCTTATCAGTACATCATGGTTTACTAATAAAACAACAGACCAGTGGACAGAGTTCTTCAAAAACTGACGACTCACCAGAAGAGGCCCACATCTAATTTAGGAAAAGGATATACTAGTTACACCCAGTATAAAATTCATTTAAAATAAAAGTCTTGTTGCACATGGACCTAGCATTGACTAGAGCCACGTTGAGATGAGACTGTGATGCCAGGTTCCGATCCAGTAGAACAAAATCGAGTTGGTGAAGATTTAAACGTTCCACTCCTCTCTGGTGAAGTTGTAAACGCGGCAATGTGGAGGTAGTAGAATCACCAAAAACTGGAAGATGAGAAACATATGTATAATCCCAAGAGCATTGTGCCAGTTTATGCCCCTCCAAATATACTGTATCCAGGAAAAACTGGGTCGAGGATTGTAAGGTGGAAGCAGTGGCCCATCTTATTCTCACTCGAACACCGCCACGACAACCTGTCTTTTTGTGGCGTTTCAGTGCTTTTTACAATACAAATCATTACAAAGCAACTTTACAGAAAATTACGTTTATACAATATTTAGTGGTAGCTTATAAGTGGTGACTGTCAGTTTGTGCGAGTATGACAGGATTTTACAGAAAAATGAATACAAGTCGTATTCAGCCAGATGATGAACATTATTAACAGCAATTATTATATGATGCAGTCACACTTGTAGCAATATTTGTTAGTTCTGTTTGTTGATTCAGGGTTAGCATCATCTCTTCTCAGGTGTTCTGGATCCAGACTGGAGCTTGGGTAAATCCTAGTTACAAAACATATAAACAAATAGAGACATCATTAGCATAGCTGCTGTTCCAACAAAGTAGAATTAATTTGTTTAACCCAAGCCAAAGAATAAGAATGCTCCTTTGATCAGATGCAAATGCAGTCACAATTTAAGAGATACATTATTCAAATGCTTGGTGAAAGAGATGTGTTTTTTAATGTAGATTTAAACATAGAGAGTCTGTCTGAACCCCGAACATTATCAGGAAGGCTATTCCAGAGTTTGGGAGCCAAACGTGAAAAAGCTTTACCTCCTTTTGTGGACTTTGCTATCCTAGGAACTACCAAAAGTCAAGCATTTTGTGACCTTAGGGAACGTGATGGATTGTAACGTGGTAAAAGGCTAGTTAGGTACGCAGGAGCTAAACCATTTAGGGCCTTATAGGTAAGTAATGATCATTTGTAAATGATACGGAACTTAATAGGTAGCCAGTGCAGAGACTTTAAAATTTGGGTAATGTGATCATATTTTCTTGACCTGGTAAGGACTCTAGCTGCTGAATTTTGGACTGCCTGTAACTTGTTTATTGAAGATGCAAGACAACCACCTAGAAGTGCATTACAATAGTCCAGTTCAGAGGTCATGAATGCATGAACTAGCTTTTCTGCATCAGAAACAGATAACATGTTTCGTAGCTTGGCAATGTTTCTACGATGGAAGAATGCAGTTTTTGTAACGTGGGAAATATGATTTTCAAAAGAGAAGTTGCTGTCTTATATAACACCCAGATTTTTGACTGTAGAGGAAGTAGCAGTACATCCATCTAGTTGCAAATTGTAATCTACAAGATTCTGTGTATTGTTTTTTTGTCCAATAATGAATATCTTTGTCTTATCCGAATGTAATAAGAGATATTTTTAACACACTGTTAGCTTAGATAATTTAGAAGTTTAATCTGGTCTCGTTGAGATATATAGCAAAGTATAATCAGCATAACAGTGGAAACTAATCCCTTATTTTCTAATAATATTAGCAAGGGGCAACATGTGGGGCCTGAACCTGACTGAAATTCTTCATACAGATCATTTTTTATGCAGTAAGGTGCTCAATTGAGTAGACACAACTTTTTCAAAAATTTTAGACATAAATGGAAGATTTGAAATAGGCCTATAATTTGCCAGTTCACTAGGATCTAGTTTTTGTTTCTTAATAAGAGGCTTAATAACCTGCAGCTTAAATGGTTTTGGGACGTGACCTAAAGATAACGACGAGTTAATAATATTGAGAAGTGGTTCTTCGGCTACAGGTAACAACTCTTTCAGTAATTTAGTGGGTACAAGATCTAATAAACATGTTGTTGATTTAGATGCAGTGATAAGTTTATTTAGCTCTTCCTGTCCTATAGTTGTAAAGCACTGTAGTTTATCTTTGGGTGCGATGGATGAAACTGAAATGTTAGACGCTGTAGAATCTTCATTCTCTATTGAATTTCTAATGTTATCTATTTCATCAGTGAAGAAATTCATAAAGTCATTACTATTAAACGTTGATGGACTATTTGAATCAGGTGGCGTCTGGTTATTTGTTAATTTAGCCACTGTGCTAAATAAAAGCCTTGGATTGTTTGTTTATTTTATATGAGTTTGTGGATATGCTCTGCCCTGTCAGTTTTTAGAGCCTCTCTATAGCTGGAAATACTGTTTTTCCATGCAATTCTAAAAACTTCCAAGTTAGTTTTTCTCCATTTGCGTTCAAGACTACGAGTTTCTTTCTTGAGAGAGTGAGTATTACTGTTATACCATGGCACAGTACATTTTTCATTTTTCTCTAACCTTTTTCAATTTGATGGGGGCAACAGCTTCTAATGTATTAGAGAAAATAGTAGCCATGTTGCCAGTCATTTAGTCTAGTTCATGTGTATTTTTGGGAACAAATAGCAGTTGAGATAGATCAGGCAGGTTATTTGCCTCATGCACACTGGTGGTGGATGAGGAGATACCCCTGACAATGTAAAGCACTTTGAGTGCCTAGAAAAGCGCTATGTAAATGTAATGAATTATTTGCAAATCTGTCTTTGGTGGCTGGAACAATAGTTCTGCCCAGACGGTAACGCGGAGTCATAAAGTTAATATCAGTGATACGCAGCATGCACGATACAAGGAAATGGTCTGTAACATCATCACTTTGAGGTACGATATCTATATCAATAAGATCGATTCTATGTGATATAAGTAAATCTAGTGTATGATTAAAACGATGAGTGGGCCTTGTGACATTTTGCTTGACTCCTAAAGAGTTTATTAGGTCAGTAAAGGCAAGTCCTAATGCAACATTTGTATTATCAATGTGAATATTAAAATCTCCAATGATTAGCGCCTTATCAACTGTAATCAGAAGGTCTGAGAGGAAACCTGCAAATTCTTTTAAGAATTCTGTATATGGCCCTGGTGGTCTATACACATTAGCCAGAGCAAGAGATAAATTAGATTTATTAATTAGATTTATAAATTAGAGGTATCTCGAATGAGTTAAACCTGTATCCTATTTTCTGGGTAACATTAAGAATATCACTATATATTGTTGCAACACCTCCGCCACGACCAGTCTGACGGGGCTCATGCTTATAGCAGTAGTTTGGTGGAGTAAACTCATTTAGACCAATATAATCATTTGGTTTTAGCCAGGTTTCAGTCAAGCAGAGTACATCAAAACTATTATCTGTGATCATTTCATTTACAATAACTGCTTTGTGTATGAGTGATCTAATATTTATGAGCCCAAACTTTAAAAATTGTTTTTGTTCGTTTACTTTACATTTTTCTGGCTTAATCACAATAAGATATTTTCTAGATCCTACATTAAATTTATATTTTGACCTCACTATTTGGGGAACAGACACAATAGATTGATAGATTGTACAGCGCAAGTACTTTTATCATTTAAGCGGGTGGAACAAAAGTCATCATAATAGTTATTTGAGATTTGGCTTACTAGTCACATGGAGGGAAGTGTCCTGAAGATGTTGTCAGAGAGCAGCTCCATTCCAACTCTGCTAGGTTGCAGGCCATCAGCGCAAAACAGCCTAGGACGCGTTCCCAGAAAAGATTCCAATTATTAACAAATAGCAGTTTCTGTTCTTTACACCATGACAACAACCATTCATTTAAAGCAAAAAGTCTACTAAACCTTTCGTGTCCTCGTCGATATGTGGGCAGTAGTTCTGACACGATGATCATCACCGCAGGTGTCGTGCTGCGAACCGTCTTGATCAGGCTCCTGAAGTCCCTCTTCTGCGTCTCCATCTGCTGCAGCATGGTGTCGTTAACCCCGGTGTGAAGCACGGCCGCTCTGAGGCTCTGGTCGGCCTTCAGGATCGCGGGTATCTGTGCTGAAACATTGAGAACACGAGCACCATGGAAACAATGAGTGTGCACTTTACCTTCCGCTAACGTAGTACGGACATGTCGGACAATGGAGTCTCCGATGATCACAGCATCGCATCTTGTCTCGTGGAGGGGAGTGAAGTGGTTCCAATTGGAAATCTAGAAGACCGGAGGGAGAGAAGTCGCCTCCTGGGGCTTGGCTCGCGTCCTCCGCTGTGGATGCACCCAGGGTCCGTAGTGTCCTGGCACCGAAGTGAAGGACATCTGGGAAGATCGCGTCCTGGGTTGTGAATCTGCACCACATGCAGCTCGAACGTGTCCTCACCTGCAATCAAATGGCATTCAAGATGGCGCGCACATGGCTGCTTCAGTGCTTGGCTCTCCAGTGTTTGTACTGTTCGTTTTTCCTGTTTTTTGTTTAACAAACACGATCAGTTTCACGAGGAATGAACTGCTGAACATTCGGCAGAACACACCACAGGATATTTTTCCGGATTTCTATTATACAGACGTTTTACTGAACATTGTTATCGGAGGAACAGCGGCGCTGATCAAACTCTTCAGGACGCGCAGACGGGGAAAGCGAGCGGGAGCACTCTTCAGACTCAGGAAGCACGGATTTCGAACGCCGTTGCCTAGCATCCATCTCGCAAATCTCCGCTCTCTACCCAACAAAACGGACAAACTCCTTCGGCTCTCTCGGACAAATAAGGATTTCTCTCACTCTGCTGCTCTTTGTTTCACAGAAACCTGGCTGAATGCGCGGCGGCGGGAGATGCTTTTACATTAATGAACGGTGGTGTACAGATGTAACTGTGTTAAAGACGACGTGCTGCTCAAATTTCGAAACACTCTTCATTAACTGCAAGCCGTTCTATTCGCCGCGGGAGTTTCACTCCTTCATTCTGGTTAGTGTTTACATACCTCCACAGGCGCATGTGAGCTCAGCTTTACAGAAACTCACTGATCAGATCACAGAGACATAACAACAACACCCAGACTCTGTTTTAATCATTCTTGGGGACTTTAATAAAGCCAATCTCACCCGTGAACTGCCAAAATACAGACAGCATGTTACATGTCCCACAAGAGACAGTAATATATTGGATCACTGTTACACCACAATAAAGGATGCATATCACTCTGTTCCACGAGCAGCTTTGGGGCGTTCTGATCACTGTCTGATTCATCTTATACCGTCCTACAAGCAAAAACTTAAATCTACTTATCCTATAGTAAGGACTGTGAAGAGATGGACCAGTAAAACAGAGCAGGATTTACACTGATTGGAGTGTTTTTGAAGCTGCTACCACCGATCTGGACGAACTCACAGAGACCGTAACATCCTATATTAGTTTCTGTGAGGATATATGCATTCCTACCAGGACTTATTTAACATTCAACAATGATAAGCCATGGATTACAGTAAAACTCAGACATCTTCGTCAGGCCAAAGAGGATGCCTACAGAAATGGGGACAGGGTCTTGTACAATCAGGCCAGGAACACACTGAACAAAATGATTAGAGCGGCTAAAAAGACCTATGCTAAAAAGTTGGAAGACCAGTTTACTTTCAACGACTCAACTTCAGTGTGGAGAGGTCTGAGATCCATCACAAACTACAAGACACCATCCCCTTGCACTGAGGCTAATCAACGACTTGCTAACGACCTGAATGAGTTTTATTGCAGATTTGAAACCCCCAACACCCATTCTGACCATCTCCCTATACATCCATTAACACCTCCTGCAATCCCCCTCTCCACACCTCCTGCTCTTCAAATCTGTGAAGATGATGTGCGCCAGGTCTTCAAGAAGAACAAAAAAAGAAAAGCACCAGGCCCAGATGGTGTTACACCAGCCTGTCTGAAAATCTGTGCTGACCAGCTGGCCCCCATCTTTTCACAGATCTCCCATTAACATGGGATTGCACTTCATCCTGCAACATCTGGACAAAACAGGGACTTATGTGAGGATCCTATTTGTGGACTTTAGTTCGGCTTTCAACACCATCATCCCAACAGCCCTTCAGACCAAACTGACCCAGCTCTCTGTTCCTAGCTCTGTCTGTCAGTGGATCACCAGCTTTCTGACAGATAGGCAACATTTAGTGGCAACTCCACCAACACTGGTGCCTCTCAGGGATGTGTTCTCTCCCCTCTTCTCTTCTCCCTGTACACCAACGACTGCACCTCTAAAGACCCCTCTGTCAAGCTCCTAAAGTTTGCAGACAACACTACAGTCATCGGCCTCATCCAGGACGGTGATGAGTCTGCTTACAGACAAGAGGTTGAGCAGCTGGCTGTCTGGTGCAGTCTTAATAACCTGGAGCTGAACACGCTCAAAACAGTGGAGATGATCGTGGACTTTAGGAGAACCCCCCCTGCACTTTCTCCACTCACCATCATGAACAGCACTGTGACTGCAGTGGAGTCATTCAGATTCCTGGGAACCACCATCTCTCAGGACCTGAAGTGGGACAATCACAATGACTCCTTTGTGAAAAAGGCCCAGCAAAGGTTGTACTTCCTTCGCCAGCTGAGGAAGTTTAACCTGCCACAGGAGCTGCTGAAACAGTTCTACTCAGCCGTCATTGAGTCTGTACTGTGTACTTCAATAACTGTCTGGTTTGGTTCAGCAACAAAATCAGACATCAGAAGACTACAGAGAACTGTTCGGACTGCTGAAAGGATTATTTGTGCTCCCCTGCCCACCCTTAAAGAACTGTATACATCCAGAGTGAGGAAAAGGGCTCAGAAAATCACTCTGGATCCCTCACATCCAAGTCACCCCATCTTTGAACTTTTGCCATCTGGTTGGCGCCTCAGAGCCGCAAATACCAGAACAGCAAGGCACAAGAACAGTTTCTTCCCCCAGGCAATCTACCTCATGAACAGTTACATGTTTCCTACTTATGCTTATAAACGTGCAATATCCTTATATTTATTTGTTAACCCTCCATCCTAGAACATTCCTGCATCTCACTCAATCCTATTCCATTACCATTTATAGCACAATTGTTTATACACTTATTTATTTGCCAATTTGTAAATCTCTTTTTCTTGTCTGTGTGTTGTTGTCTCTCTGTACTGGAAGCTTATGTCACTAAAACAAATTCCTTGTATGCGTAAGCATACTTGGCAATAAAGCTCTTTCTGATTCTGATCTGATTCTAATCCGCCATTAAAGCAATTACAGTGAGTAAAGCAATGGTAATGTGTGTGAATAGAGTATTAGCAATGCAAGTGCAATAAGCAGCAACCATGCTGCTGATGCAATAAGCTAAAAGTGGACTCGGGACATCATAATAAAACCAGTGATAATGAGGCGCTCTGATTGTTTTTGTTGTAGAATACGATAGAGGATATATTCACCCGTCATAGAAACAGAACCGATGGTGTGTAAAATAGATTTTTATGATAAAAAATAGTCAATAAAAAGAATATGGTGTCATGGCAAAATTTAAATCAACTCTCATCAGCATAAGAGACAGACTCACTCTCAGGTTATAATTAAAAAGAAAGCTTTTATTATTTGCAAAGAAGGTCAGACAGTCATACAGCAACGCTGAGTTCCTGCAGAGTGAAAACCGACCCAGGAATAGGGCAGTCCTCCACCTTATATCCCTTTGCTGTTTCAAGTCTAAACAGCTGTAACTTTCCATGGATATCGATGAACACTCTCTATGGGCTGTTTCTCACACATTTAGGACTTAGGTGACCCCCTCAGGTCATCCTCAGGCATTGTCCCCCTACTATATGGCCCAATGAACCTCTCAGGTCATACCCAGACATCTGTTTCCCACCCAGGTGTCATCCTTCTGAACCACACAGCAATTCTAAGAAAACACATGCATATATAGACATAAAGAAGCAGTGTTAAATTATTTTTTCCACCACAATAGTGATGGAGCTCAAAGCAGTGCAAACACCAACAACAAACAGGAAGTGACCTTATCTGAAAGTAAATGTCTTGCAAAAAGTATTTTACACTTATAAAATATTTCAAATAAAATTTTAAGTATAGAGGTTAGGATAATAATTACAAGTCTTTTACTTGTGATAGTTGTGATTATGTCTAACATACTATTGTTTTTGGTACCCAATGATTTTTATTATCAGTACATAAAAACTGTCTTGATCATGTGGACAAAAAGAGAAAACAAATTTTGGTTTGAGGAGAAACAGGCCAGGCCAAAGCAGACAGCTTGAATGGACATGGGGAGGATGTATTTTGGAGACCTCCTAAGATAATTCATTGTTATCTGTGCGTCAGTATTTTATGGGAATTTAAAGTAGACAATGATCACAGCTATCTTAAATAATCTAATTATATTACACAAGTTAGACATCTATTAAAAATCCTTTAAAAGCTGAAATAAAAAGAATTGTTTTAGGGTTAGGGTTCAAATTAGGTATTTGTTAGAGGAAGTAATTATTTGCCATTATTCTTTCCTGCTACCTCAAATCATCAAGAATGAGGGAAATGTTCAAGATAGCCTCTTCAGTAGTATACTTAAGGATCATAGAGTGTTTCGGCCTTTAAACACTATACACCCTCATGCTGAGGCTGGCTTGCTAGGATGATCAACCCAAAGCACCGTGTCTTGTAAACAAATGCTAATTGAGCTTGACCAGATCCACAATTGCATAGTTGGGGTCTGGGTTGAGTTTTAATTTTAATATGAGTTTTCAACTTGCACCATTCATTAGTGAAGATGATGATTAGGATCTATTGTTAAGAATTTATTTGGATTGCATGTTAGAGCGATTAAAAAAACTTGCCGTACAGAAAGCCAAATCGGTCTGAAGTATTAAAAACTTGGCCTAGAACGCTCCTAAAAGGTAAAGATTGGAGGATGCCTGGACCTCCCTCCTAGAAGTTATGACAAAACAGTCATACATTATCATCACAGAATGATAACTGTGGGATGCGATAACTTCTAAAAAAGAACATATTTGAAATAGCCTTCTATTTGTGTTTTTTTAACCAACTTTTATATGATGGTGAGTGCAAAATAATTTTTTATATAAGACTCATCTTGTGCTTCTCCGAATATGTCCGATAAGACTATATTTTTCTCTCAGGATTATCACTGATAAAAAGCTGTGTTTAATGTTTCAAGTCAGATTTCTTGACAGTTTAAAAAAATGCAGATTCCTGGTCCAATGAAATTTAAAGGTCTTTTTATGGAGATTAAAATGTATTTTTCTTTATTTAAATCCTGTTATCTGATCCCTGTTGCTAAATGTTCTGTTGTTAATATTAGTCTGCTTATGTTAGCATGTTAATGCTAATATTACTCTAATAATCTATGAAAAAATACTATCGAAGACTATATGGAAACCCTAACTCTAACCCTAACTCTAACCCTAACCATAACCCTAACCCTAACCCTAACCCTAACCCTAACCCTAACTAACCCTAACTCTAACCCTAACCCTAACCCTAACCCTAACCCTAACCTCTAACTTAGGGTTAGGGTTAGGGTTAGAGTTAGGTTAGAGGTTAGGGTTAGGTTAGGGTTAGGTATATAGGGTAAAATGCGAAATTGCACCCCCCTATAGGGTGGGGTGCACTTCGTTTCTATAGGTCCTAGAGTTAGGGTTAGGTTAGAGTTAGAGTTAGGGTTAGGGTTAGGGTTAGGGTTAGAGTTAGGGTTAGGGTTAGAGTTAGGTATATAGGGTAAAATGCGAAATTGCACCCCCCTATAGGGTGGGGTGCACTTCGTTTCTATAGGTCCTAGAGGGCTGAAATTCGGTATATATACTATTTAGAGGGCGCCCGATCGTTTGCACTTAGTTTGGTAGCTCTAGCGCCACCAGGTGCTGAGATGTGGTATTGCACCCCCAGTTGTTTTGCACCTAGAGGTCTGAAATTTGGTGTGTATACTAATTAGAGGACGCCCAGTCGATTGCACTTGGTTTCATCGCTCTAGCTCCTCCAGGGGCCGAGATATGGTACTGCACCCTTACTTGAGTTTCGCAGTGCTAGGGTTGAGTTTCGCTGTTCTAGGGTTAGGGTTGAGTTTCGCAGTTCCAGGGTTAGGGTTGAGTTTCGCTGTGCTAGGGTTAGGGTTGAGAGTTAGGGTTAGAGTTAGGGTTAGGTTAGGGTTAGGGTTAGGGTAGAGTTAGGGTTAGGGTTAGGGTTAGGTTAGGGTTAGGGTTAGGGTTAGGTTAGGGTTAGGTTAGGGTTAGGGTTAGAGTTAGGGTTAGGTTTAGGGTTAGAGTTAGAGTTAGAGTTAGGGTTAGGGTTAGGGTTAGGGTTAGGGTTAGAGTTAGGTTAGGTTAGGGTTAGGGTTAGGTTAGGTTAGGGTTAGAGTGTTAGGGTTAGGGTTAGAGTTAGGGTTAGGTTAGAGTTCAGAGTAGAGTTAGGGTTAGAGGTTAGGGTTAGAGTTAGGGTTTAGGGTTAGGGTTAGGGTTAGAGTTAGGGTTAGAGTTAGGGTTAGAGTTTAGGGTTTAGGGTTAGGGTTAGGGTTAGGGTTAGAGTTAGGGTTAGGTTAGGGTTAGTTAGGGTTAGGGTTAGGGTTAGAGTTAGAGTTAGTTAGGTTTAGGGTTAGGAGTTAGAGGTTAGGGTTAGGGTTAGGTTAGGGTTAGGTTAGGGTTAGGGTTAGGGTTAGAGTTAGGGTTAGGTTAGGGTTAGTTAGGGTTAGGGTTAGGGTTAGAGTTAGAGTTAGTTAGGTTAGGGTT